>NC_045606.1:20274358-20577388 GCF_009762305.2 Zalophus californianus | reverse complement strand
TTAAAAGAACCTTTAGACAAGGAGCTGGGAACCTTTGGGAGATAGGGTTTTCATCCACAATTTTTAAGTAGAAAATATTTCAAGGTCAGGCATTTTTCTTATCCACAAAACAACGCTAAACCAACATACATTTTAAGGAGTATATTAAAGGAGATACAATATCTTTACAACTATCTTCTTGAGTAGGTATCTCAATGAATTCTCTGCAGAATATAAGTCGCCCGAAATTCAGCAGCAAAATATTGCAACATAACAAGTAAATAGTGTCAATGTGTTATACTGTAGAAGAGAACACATAAAGGAACAATGATAATTTAATCATATAAAACATGATACAGAGCTGAAATACAGTCCACTTAAATAGCTTTGTGACCAAGAATGTTAAATTCTGTACTAAATGCCATTTTTAAACATAAAATCTCTTAAATTTTTGTGCTTAAACTTTTTTTTCCATTAAACTATTTCTTATTTTCAATACTGCCACTGTAACTGATATTACAACAGATCACAATTTTCACGGACACAGCAACATGAAGACATTTACTCATGAGAAAATAAGTCACTTGTCATTAGTTCACAGTGTGGGAAAGTGGTGTGCACTCGGTCGTAAGAAGGGCTTTCAGTTAGTCACCAAGTCCTTCGCAGAATTTTCCTGATATCAGATGCGGTGCGTGATTTAAAAGAATGGGAAGCAACACATCACATGTTGGAAGGAAAAATAAAAGTTGTGATTCTTCATGGGTATCGTCTAAGTGACCTCCGTCTTCTGTTGTAGAAATGCCTGAGCCCATGTTGTCGTGAAAAATTCATCATGTAATTTTGTTTGCGAGTGCTGTTAAAATCAGAAAGGACAGAGGCAGGGAGGCAAAGGAAAGAGAGCATGTAAGTCCCATCATGGAAAGCAAAATCGAGTCTGTGTTCTAAGTTACCCTGCTATTTGGCTGAAAATTTTCATGGTTGGTCCTGCTGACAATGCTACCCCAGGACAGAATAACTAAAGGTTGACACCTGCATTCACTGCCTTTGGCCTTGAAGAAATCCCCTTCTTTTCATTAGTGAGCTCCAAACCAGAAAAAAAATAAAAAAGGTAAATTCTCTTGACTCATGGTGAAAGTGGACTGAAATTGTTTTGGCTTTTTGAATTTTATTCTGGACCTTTTTCTGAACACTTGGGGTGGATTTCATTTGAGAGGAAGTGTGTGCTGTACCCATTACCTTATTTAGACACATCTTTAACAAGTAGGAAACATAACTTGATTCCTTTAGCAAACATTCTCGTTTAAAGCTTAAAAAGCAAAAAAGAAGTTGTTAGCTGAATCAGCTTGACCTTCCTATTTCCTTAGACTCAGGGGCAAAATAAAGTAAGTTTTTCTCATGGCCTTCCACAAACAGTAAGCATTTGGGGTCTAGAAACATGGTCTTATGAAAAAGACATTCCACTGGAAAAAAGATCATAAAATACTAAGAAAGTGTAATCGACTGTATAATTGACTGTATGTGTATGTGTATGTATATACGTAAGTACATACGTACATGCATACGTACATACTATACGTGAAGCTGATAAAAGTACTGAAAATTTCTGTAGGAAATTGCACAATATTGGTAGACATAGCTGTTAAAAGTTTTGGTATGGAAAATATACTTTAAAAAGGATCATTATCTATAACATCACTGGAAAGAATCACACTCCTTTCACACACTGACCTGAGTGACAACATATCTCACTGTGGCATCAAAACGTGGTTTTGAAATGTGAGCCTATCAGTATTTTTCAAATTCACTGAGTCTCTTCAATGCTGTCTGGACACAGAATTTTTCCCTCCTTAATTTCATGGAAACATAAAATGTATCTGGAGTGGGATGATGTCATGTGATGTGATTCCACTATGAAGGTCAAGATGACATGAGCGTGAGTTAGGGTAAAGAGGAGGCAACGGGTGATTTTGCACCAAGCAGCATATTCCAGGTTATTAATGATCAATATACTAGGTAAGGTGTAAAATGGTACTGTTTTACATAGTATGTTATACTAGGTATTATATTTAAGCATATTACACTAACATTTATAATATACAAAAACCTTTAAAATGAGGGTTTTATAGTTTGATCATTAGAAAATTTATAATAAAATATCTCAAAGGAAGATATATAAAGTGAATGTCATCAGATACGCTTAATCAAAAAGCAACAGCATCTATACTGAAAACCTGATAAAAAGACTCACAGTGATATCTATTTTATAAAATAAAATGAAGTGCTAATAATTTTCTACTCTAGGTTTCTATTTTAGCAAAATGCTGGAAACTATAGAATGGAAGCTAGAATATACTCTGAAGACACTGTAGAGAAAACCACAAAACAATCAGGTTTATCTTCAGTAGCTTTACTAGCCCTCCTTCCTCCCGTGATGTTGCACATATATTAACGAAGTCATCAGTTTCAATTCCATAGTTGAAGGATGAAATGAATTTATCCCCTATTTATTATCAGCTGTAAGTCCTAATTGCTGCCTGGTTACAAAAGAAGAGCAATGACCTTTTATCTTTAACTAATTAGTCTTGAACGAATCAAGTGTTAGAAGAATCCTGTTACCTCTTTCATCACAAAATGCTGGGACTGGCACTAGGCCATCTTCCTCCCAACACGGTAGGTCACCTTGTAGCCCTTTCCCTTATATGATTATATATATGTTATTATAGTGGCCCCCTAAACTAGCCTCCTCATTCTCTCTCCTTATGAAAAAAAAAAAAAAAAAAAAACGCTGCTGAACAGAAACCATGAGATCCTGAGAACATATCACTGAATACACAATGGTATGTATGTGGGTGGGTGTCTTCCCACATACACAGGGTGCATTTGGCACACCGGTCTCAGTAAACTTTCCCTCAAATGTTGGCTTTACTTTGGCAACAAGCCACTCACGATCCTATAGTCCATGGAGCTATCATGACATCTAAGTCAACTTAGCCAGATACTTCAAGTCCTCTACACGTTTCATCTTACTCTGTTTGTCAAGTCCTTTCTTCCACTACATTCCCATACAGACCGCTCTATTCAAACGCACCCTGAGCCTTTTCCATCTGTCTCACTGGTCAACCCCTTACATCACTTCTTAAATTTCTATGTTTTTTTCCCAAGTATCACATTTTATATATTGCTCACTGAAGGGACTGCCCCCCAACTCTGAACCCTCATAGCGCTCATCTTCTGCTCTGGAGGGAGACTGTATTTTGTTGGGGCAGTGGCCTGTCCCCCATTCCTCCCCCCACCCCCACACCACAGAACTGAGCCTCCTGCCTCACCCGTGGGTGGTCAAGGCATGTCTGTTGAACTTTTGGTGACTTACTGATTGGATTCCTGTTGTAAATCATTACTCTTTAACTATAAAGAATAATTGCAAGGTTAAAGCAATGAAAATTATTCTGTTGAAAACATGTTTAAAGATATAAGGTACTCAAAGAGAATTTAAAATAGTTAAAATATTTTACATAGAAAAAAAACTCAGAACACTCAAGATATTTAGTTATCCCAATGCAACCTAGATTGACACGAAAGTGACCGCAATAGATGGGAACAAAGGAACATTCAATTTTTAACAAAAATTCATGTGCATGTTTCATGGCTTTAAAGCAACTTCTCTAAAAGAACTATTGACTCATTATTCTCCATTGCTATTTATAAGAAAATAAATATCAACAGGTTGCAGATCTTTAATACCTTGACAGTCAGTCCAGCATGGAAGCTTAAATCTCATTAGAAGGCATTTTGATTCATTGGATACCCTTTAATTTTGAATAAATTTAAATATCAGCAGCATATCTTTGGATCCCTGAGAATGTTGATGCACATGTTTGCTATAGATGCCTTGTGTTTATCTAGTCACATTCAAAATGGCCAGATTTTCAAAGCATTCTTGAAACTAACTAGTACTTTCATATGTAAAATATAAATATTTCTGGAGTCTGTTAGGTCGGAATCTAAAGAAGCAGGTTTTTCCAGTTCATAAGCTTTTTTTAAAATCAAGCACCGTGGAAAGCTATACCAAACTGCTGTCTGCCTACTGGGCCATTTAATAAACTGATGTGGTCATTAAACAGATGTTGTGGCTTCTGAAATGTCTAACTTACAGGACTGGGCACTCTTAAACAAGTTGAAAGATCTCATGTTTACTTTTTTTTTTCTTTGTGGAGCCTGTTTTTGTCTCTGATATATGTAGATATATAGATAACCTTATAACCAAAATAATAATAGGTGTGATGGAATTAAGATTTGTTTTTCCACTGCAGTTACAGGGGAAAGTAATTTTTTATTATCAGTCCAATGAAGGCAGGTAATGTTCATCCCAAGGCACATCAATTACACTATTTGACCTATCGATTTGCTCTGGCTACGCATTGAACTTGGTCCATTTTTAAATTTTCCTACTGTCAACCATTGAGCGAAGGGAGAGTGAGTATCAGTGGCATCTTGGCAATGCTGACTTAAATGTTCACTATCACTGAGTGAGTTTAGGGACTTAGATGATATGGAAATATAAGATGCTCCTCTGCTTCTGCATAGGAAATACGGATATTGCAAAAATTTTCTTTTCTTTTCTTTTTTTTAAAGATTTTATTTATTTGACAGAGAGAGACACGGTGGGAGAGGGAACACAAGCAGGGGGAGTGGGAGAGGGAGAAGCAGGCTTCCTATGGAGCAGGGAGCCCGATGCGGGGCTCGATCCCAGGACCCTGGGATCATGACCTGAGCCGAAGGCAGATGCTTAACGACTGAGCCACCCGGGCGCCCCAGATATTGCAAGAATTTTCAAGAATGACTGTGCTCTTCTGAACTGTTACTCCTCACTGGAGCCAGTATCTTAGGTCATTAATTATTATGAAAAAATTTCAATTGATTTTTAATAGGTTCTTATGGAAATGGGGAAGACAGAGACTTGGTAGAAGTAATCTGAGCTCATAGAAATGTAAGTATTTTTACTGATCTGTAATTAATTTATTTATTACCAAAACATATGATACAATAAATAACACCTCGTATGAATGCAGGAATAAGAATTCAGTGGATTGTCACATCTTCCAGAGACATATTGGTGAGGGTCAGATGAGAAGCTGCCGTTCAAACTAATCAATGAAACTCCCTTGCATAGAGGATGCTGGATATTTCACTTTCAAGACCATGCATTTTCAGGAAGGCCACACAGAAATAAGTGTAGACTCATATATCTCACAAATGTTGAAGATTTCATATTTATTTTCTCTGTTAAGTGGTAAGGAGAATAATATCTGGTAATGTATACCTCAGGGGAGTTGTAAGGACTAAATGGAAACTTCTAGCATAGTATGCAGATGATTAATAAATGATAATCATTTTAACTTCTTTCCTAAGTCTTAAAGTATCTCCACTAGAGGACAAATGCAGCTATATATTAAAGAGGGCAAATCTTACCTAAGAATAGGATCGAGAACTCACAAATGTTATGAATAAGTCCACTACCTTCTGCCAATTCACTTATTAATTTAGAATAAAACTGAAAAGTCAAGTTACCCTCATGCATCTCCAGCACAGTAGATCTTTTGAAAGACATTACATTTAATCAGAGCCCCTAGGTCTTTTGCACACATTTCTGGTTTTAATTTCCCCTCACAACAAGTTTATAAACTATGAGCACTTCAAAAGCACCTAACACAGTCCCAGGCATAGAGTCAAATTTGTTACCCAGTGAAGCAATGCTGATTAGCACTCTGTTGTGCCTAACACTGCATATACGTTACAGAATCGCCACAAGGTTGCTGAACCCTGAGTTTACATGATATAGGTTTCAAATGTCCCAGTGTATCTCAATATCATATACAACTTTGTTCTCACAATTTTTTTTTAATTGCAAAGGTCTTTGACAACACTTCTGTTAATGTAGGTAACACTGATGAAACCATCGGTCAACAATTACCCAGGATTAGTAAGAGGACTTACCTTACTCTAGTGGAAAACCAATGACAGCAAATAATGAAATATAACACAAGTTAAAAAATGCCTTTCAATGCATGCAGCACTGTGATTAGTCATAAAAGTCTGATCAGGTTTAGATGCAATATAGGATTTTTCATCTCTTTTGAAAATAAAAATTAAAGAAGTTATTTCTTATTCTTCTACACCTACTATATACATATATTTGACTTTTTAATGTAATGCAACATGCAATATTTGCTCATAACCATATGTCAGGGTACATGTAGCTTAGTACTACATTTGGCATAAATGTTGTGTATAAAGTATAAATACGAAAGTAGTAGTTAATAACTGACATTAATTTTGCTATCTGTTTTTTCAATTATTTACATTTTAGAAAAATGCTTATTTCTGAATATATTAAGGAATGGGCTTTAAAAAATACAGACGTCCACTACATCAGATAACACAGTCAAATTAATAAAGGATAAATATGCTTTGCAACAAATGTACTATGCTCGTTTCCATAAATCATTTGTGCCAAAAATGACAGTATTTTGATAATGAATAGCATGAGGGGATGGTCATGATGGTACTCATATTATTAAAATCTGATAGATGCGTTTAAGACCATAGTTAGCAACATACTGGTTTTCATTCCCAGTAAATGTGGTAAAGATTCACTTCTTAGTAAATCAATTTACAAAGGCTCTTTACTGAGCAATTTGCTTTCAAGGTACACATGCAAAAATTGGCCCACTTCATTATACACATGACAGGTTGTGACTTAAACACGTACACAAAAAAATGTGATGTGTGAATGAAATGCATAGTTGGGTGCGGGAGATTCTTAGGGTAGAAGGATGAGTGCCCAAGAGAAAAGATTAAGGCCAATAATTTTCCTTTATCCTAAGAAGAACCCCACCAGCATGGATCTTGTGAGGGGTCTGCCCAAGCGTGTTCACAAACATTTACTGAAAAACGTTCTATGCTAGCAAATGAATTCAGAGAAATTAGGTTTCTGACATGATTGTCAGTGACTATGTTATGCTACATTGTTCAGACTTTACAGAATAAGGCCTTTTGGTAAGCTAGTGAGGCTGGAAAAAAAGTGATCTGTCAATTCAGTCCATCTGTTTTATGCCAGAATAGCAGGGGCCAATCATCCTGAAGTGCTTTTCATGGGCAGGTTTTATTGAAAAACATCACGAGAACGAAAAGATTTCACTCTCAAACAAGCACAAAGCATAAGTAACTTTGCTTGTTAAATGATAAATGGTGCTTTTTATCTTTATGGTGTGGGGCCTGTCACTCCGTACATCCATATTTATGAAATGCAGATCCTTCCACATGGAGCACGTTAGAATTAAGCCATGAGATTACACATTTATTATGTATGTTGTCAATTTAGGATGCATTCCTTAAGCCTTGAAATATTTTCAAAAGTGCTGAATTTGTTCTCATCAAACTCTTTTCTCTTCTTAGTTAATATGGGCAGTAGTGAGGTTAAACTCAAGATACCATGCATGACCACAATTTTTCTTTCTAGGGATTTTTAGCATGTGTCCTTAGTGCACATGCACAGAAGCAAAACTATGGTAATAAAGCTAGATTAGGCCAGTCTGCACTCAGAAAAGAAAATACATTCTAAAAATGTATGGTTTTCCAACCATTAGTTGCAAAAACATATTAGCAGCCCTCTTTGCAGTAATCAGTTACGCAGGGCTTGTATCTCTTTAGATTTGCATCCCAGTCTCCTCTCCTGTCCACACTTGAGGAGTTAGCCATACTAGTTTATATAACTAAATGTTATCATATAAAAGTATAGTGAATTTGAGGATATTTTGAATTCTTAGGGATATATGGGAGAATTCTATCTCTCTATTTCTAAATACACATTCACTGTAGCAAAATTAAAATTAGCACTATTTGTGAATCATGAAATTAGCCTTGGATAGCTTCTCTGTGCCTCATTTGGTTGAAAGATACTCTGGAAAATTATTTTTCTGAATCCTCTGGAACTTTCTTTTTTATTTTAAGCTTATCAAATGAATAACTTAAAGTAATTAATCTGTAGAGCTATCAAGGGCATATTAATTAGTAAATGCCTTAAAACTGTTGACTATTCTGAAAAGAAGTACTTTGAAAGGGTACAGTGGTATAGAAATGTTAAATCCTAAGACAAGAGCAAAATATCAAAAAGATAGTTCTGAAAATATACTTTCTCTGTATTGGCATGAGGGGATGGTCATTAAAAGAAAAGGAAAGGAAAGAAAAGGAAAGAAAACCAAGCGACTCCTTTAATTTTAACAAATTTTTAAAACGTCATTAAAGAGATAGTATTTGCTTTTAAAATTACCTGTGTAATATATAAAAATAAAATTATACGGTGATATGTGTGAAGCTATAATTTTTAAATTATTCACTGAAACTATTCATGTGTGGCGATGCTCACTCCTCACGCAAAATGTTTTAGTGCCCTGAAAATCCGAGAGAACCATGCAAAGTAAGAGCAGACAGGTGCCTGGTACGTGAAAAATTCTTGAAAGTACTAAAATTCTGGAGATGGAATCAAAGTGAAGTCTTTACAAATACAGATTATTTCTCCAGAAAAATACCGGAAACAACAGGTATGACTGATATGATAGATTCCAGAGAATCTGAACTTGACTCTTACAGTAATATCATGATGCTGGTGGCTGCTTCTAAAAATTAGTATCAACACCAGGCATTCCAGGATAGGGAACGAAGAACAGAGTTCTGCTTCAAAGTTGCAAAGGGGCTGTTTCATACCAGGGGAGGATATTTGCATGGCTGAGCCCACCTGCTCTTTAATTTTGTCTAAGGGCGGGTATTATGGTGATGATAAGCCTCTGAAATCTGAAACCAATAACTGAAATTGCTTGGCTGGGTGGCAGGAGAAGAAATAGCTACTCACACATATGATACGTCTACCCCAGGGCAGTATTAGCTGCCTTCTTTTGAGGACTGTCAGGTTTTGAAGTTTCCATAGGAGTTGGTAAGGCTTTGTCAGGCACAGGAAGCCCCATTAACGTAAACTGACTTGGCAAGAGACTTGAAAGATAAAAAGTGTTTATTGACTCTAAATCTGATTCTCAACCAGCTTATTAGAATCACCCGAGGTGCTTTTAAAAAAGACTGATGCTCAGCTCCCACTGCAGATCAATTTAAAATCAAATCATCTGTAGGGATGCTTCTTCCAAAAGCTTCTGATGTTCAGTCAGATTGAGAAGCGCTGCTCTGAAAGGAGAGTAGTTAGGGCAGAAAGGTTGTAGGGTTGGTTTTTGGTCTATTTGGACATATCTCTGGCCTTGCTACATATCTGTATTCATTTTAGAGCCCAGGTTATATTCTATTCTCCTGGAAGAATGTGTTCTGAAGAAGTCAACATCTAAGTAAAACATCAGCCTCATGTATAGATCCAAATGAGTTTGGACTGTTTTTAAACTTCAACTTTGTCTTGTGGAGGCAGAGCCCAGCAAGTTGTCCAAAGCAGCAGAGCGCACAGTGGGGGCTTGTGTAGGGACCAGGTTGCTCTTGGATTTGGGGGTTGATATGGATGCCATGCAAGCAGGTGCCTCAGTGAAAACTAAGACGAGGGCTAACTCAAGACTGAAAAATTCAGCTCATGGCTATGATTGAAAGAAAACAAATCTGGTAGTTTGCCTACAAATCAATCATTTAAATTTGCTTTCAAAATGACTGAAATCAGCCAAAGGACTGATTTCATTTTTGGTTTGGTAAACAGAATGAACATTTGAACCTATCTACCGAGAAGATTCGCCTCTCCTTGCCAACCACTTGGAGCCATCAGTCCGAACCCGTCGAGACATAAGCATTCCAGTTCTACAGGAACTAGATCGTTAGAGAAAAAGCAAGTCATCTCTCTGCGGAACAGTCAACCCGGCTAGGTGAGAGCAGTGCCAACTTTATTATACGGGAGAAACCACGGGGGAACACCCTCCACGTGCTCGGTGCTGGGGTTGGTCAGGGGGGATCTGAAACCACAAATTCCTCGCTCCAGTGGCCATTGCGTCATTGCACGGAAGAATGCCTTGGGCATCTGTGGCTCAGACAGGTGTTTGTAACTGGGCGCCTTAGCTAGAAATAGACCCCTTCTCTCTTCAGCATGTCATGCCATCTCATAAGGCAACCCAGATGCGGCAAAGACATTGTTTCCCATTTACCTCGAGACTTTTGTGTTACCCAATTTCACTAATATGGTCAAATCCGCAGATACGTCTTTTGCTTATTGAAGTTTTCTAAGCATATTAAATTGCTTTGGGGACTTTGCTACTTCAGGCTGACTCGAGCTACAGATTGCAGTTGCCGAAGGGCGTAGGCCAAAGTCTCGCGAGGGCTTCTCATCAGGAACGGTTGTTACTGAATTAAGGAGCATGCCATAGCAAAAGAATTTCAAACCTTCCCGAAATGGACATGGGATGCAATGTATCAGATACTCACAGGACGACCTCCACATGGTCCAAAGCCCATTGATCATGACCTGTTCCGTTGTGGCGAGGTTGCCACCAGCGCAATAAAACTCCTTTCATCCGTGCCTCCCTGGGTCACAGAAGGACAAAGAGGTTAGGCGCTGGAAGACAAAACTTCCTGGTATGCCATTTCCAGACCTCAAAGACGGCAGGCCAGTCTAAATCAACACGACTGAGGCTACGGAATTCGGATTTGCTTAGGTCACGGCACTCTTCTGAGCAGCATTAAATTTTAGGGGCGACTCCAGGACTTGTAGTCCGTTTCCCTCTCCCTTCCTACCTCCCCGGGCTCCGGAAGCAGCTGGAAGGAAGGAAGAGCACCGAATTCGGTCCACGTTCGGGCCATGCCTTCTGTGTGACAGGCGCTGTGCTAGAATTGGGGGTACGGTGCCGAACCAAAGGGACACCGTTGCCTAGCCTCAGAAAACTTTCAAAGGAGTGCACCCCGAAAATTAAAAAATGTTCTTCTCTAAAGGACTAGAAATACCCGTCAGAGAAAGGGAAACAGGCAAAAAGCGCCCCCTGCGTTCAGCGGTCACGCTCTCTTCCCTCGTGCGCCTCCTCCCGGCCTCACGGGAAACAGCAACCCAACTCTGGAGCTCTGGGTGCATCTCGGTTCCGCCGCCACCCACCGTGGCGGTGTTGGCGCAGGAGCTCAATCTCGGTGATCCCCAGGGATCGGGCCACTTACAGGGGGACGTTGTAGGACACCCTCTGGGCCTGCGTGAAGTCCTTGGGCTGGTGCTGCGCGATCACGTGCCAGCTGATGCCGCCGTTGACGCTGTACTGAAGCAGCACGGCTTTGTCGGCGGCGCGCGGGCCGCTCACGTCACTGTTGCAGCTGTCCGTCTGCGCACTGCTCCCAATTTGCAAAACAAACATGATTTTGCTGAAAACACAGGGAAACGCGCGTCAGGGAGTAGTAGAAGAGTTATACTTTCTAATTTTTTTCTTTTTAACCTTTGCGAATTTCTGAGGTCATAGAGTAGAAATGGAAGCATCCAGTCCTAGGACTAAGGCGTGTTAATAAAAAAATGTATTTATATTAACCTTTACCTCCTACCAATGAGAAATCATCTCAGAAGGTGGGTTTTCTACACCAAGAAAACAATTTTGACTTTCAAAAGGCCTGTGATCTTCTTGTCTTAGAGTATTTTGCCCCAAATACCTTCTATTCTCTGGAAGGTAATGTGGGCCAAATAAGCATGAGGACATAGAGAGGACCAGGAATAAAACCAGGATATTTATACTACATCCCCCACCCACCCACCCATAGCTCCAAGCTGAACAGCATCTGCACAAGGATAGATCATCATGTCTATTTTAGGAGAGTATGTTTGGAGATCATAGCGGAGGGAAAACTGAGTTGGACATGCAGGCTCTGGACCGTGTCTGTTAATCTGTTTCAAGTGTCATTTTGCTCCTCATGGTCATCCTTGCCCTTAGAAGATACAGTTGTTTTTTTTTTTTAGATTTTATTTATTTATTTGACAGAGAGACAGCGAGAGCAGGAACACAAGCAGGGGGAGTGGGAGAGGGAGAAGCAGGCTTCCCGCTGAGCAGGGAGCCTGATGTGGGACTCAATCCCAGGACCCCAGGATCATGACCTGAGCCGAAGGCAGACGCTTAATGACTGAGCCACCCAGGTGCCCCAGAAGATACAGTTTTTAAACATAGGAAATCTACCCTCATAAGAGTCCTAGTGATTAGTAGAGTAGTGCCATTTACGGGACCTGGTGACAATGAGGCAATAGACTTAACACTTGTGAATGCATAAATTAAAACAAACTTGCTTGCACAACATGGCGTGCAATTGTTCATTAAGCAGCAGCTACTTGCAGCTGTATATGGGGTCAAGGGAAACATCAGGCTGTCCCAGATTAAGTCCATCTTTCTGGCAGGAAAACATGGGATGGGTGAACATAACTTTTGGCACCTCCGTAGTTATCACACAGGACTTCATTGTATTTTCATTTGTTTATCATACCAAAAGACCCTAAACTTGCCTTTCTGCCTCTGAAAATACATTACTAATATTTTCTAAAGTCAAAAGTCTTAAGTAAACGTCTACATTTTTATTTAACCAAGCATCTAATTCTCAAAATCCTTGTAGCTCCAGAACACTTTGCAACAGTCAGTGGATACTCTAGTCCAGTACTTTGCAATCTTCATAAAGCCTTGGAATCTTTTTTTTGAATTACCCAGACAAAAGAGGTGGCAGAGTTGGGAATGAGCAGGTGGGGAAGGAAATCCAACCTTCCTGGGGTCTCTTTTTCTCTGTCACTTCCCTGGTCGATTTGCAGTCTCTGTCCACTCTACTCTGCATTAATAACCAGCTCCAAGAACATGTGATTTTTAAAGTTCCCATCCATTCACTGATCCTCCATTTCTGTTTATTGTAACTGCATATACTAAATATAGGTATATATGTTTGCCTGACTACAAATTTACTTCAGATATACATTTATATTTATATACTTGCAAATAATCAACCTGAAATTATCTATATATGTTATCTACAGCCAACTTAAATTTTTTTCATTACTTTTTTTAAACTTTATTGAGACATAATTGACATAAAACACTGTGTAGGTTTAAGGTATACAACATGTTGATTTGACTGACTTATCAGTTTTTTATATTTGACCATTTCTCCTGGCTTATGCCTATGTCACCACCACTCAGCCAGTGTACGTAAAGACAAACAAGGTAATTCTACAATAAATTGAAGCAAAGCATAATTCTGAGTTGTGAAAACATACATTGCCTCCTCCTACCAAATTCAAGTGACATTTAGGTCTCCACGGCTTTGCAACACCCATGCCGTGACGTTCACACTTATATTTAACAGACAGCGGGAAGTGACCAGTCTTGTGGCCAGTTCTGTGTCTGAACTACAACACAGAAGTTTGGTTACCTTGCTCGAGTGAGATCCAGAGGCTTGGTGGCCGCCTGCCTTATCTGACAGCCATTAAAATAGAGTGAGTCTCCATGGGCGTAGGGCGTCAGCTGCCCGCAGCCACTTCCTATCACCCCACCTTGAATGGTCTCCCAGTTTGCTTCAGTGACTCTTGCTGACTCGAAATTATCTTTGATATAACTGGGAAGATCATGACTGAAAACAGAGCAATCGTCACCTAGAAGGAAGGGAATAATTGCAAAAGTTAGCGAGAAGCAGCAGAAATATTAAAGATGAAGGATTCAATCTTAGGCTTAGTCCGTTCTTGTTACCGTAAGAAGAACAACATACCAAGCAGATACAGACTCCCAGAAATAAATGTTTCTTTTGTACTGGAGCAATTATTGGCTTGTGTTCTTGAAAAAAATCCCACTATGGGTGCTACATTATGTAGGTGCTAATGTACCTAGTGCTCACGTGAATCGATTGTGTAAATACCCAGCATCTGGCTGGGCCTATATGTTCATCAATGATGGGTCTTGGTGGAGAGCTCTCATGCTGGCATTAGAAACCAACCTAATTTCTTTCTCCCCAGCATGCTTTTGTAACAGAAAATAGGATAGGGGCGCCTGGGTGGCTCAGTTGGTTAAGCAACTGCCTTTGGCTCAGGTCATGATCCCGGGGTCCTGGGATCGAGCCCCGCATCAGGCTCCCCACTCCTCAGGGAGCCTGCTTCTCCCTCTGCCCCTCCCCCTGCTCATGCTCTCTCTCTCTGTCAAATAAATAAATAAAATCTAAAAAAGAAAAAAGAAAAAGAAAATAGAATAAGTCATGTTCTGGTTCTTCCAGCTCTATACTTGAGTTTGGGGGCAGAGTCTGCATTTTATTCATTGTTGGATTATAGTACCTTACGCAATACTTAGCACCTATAAGATATGCAATAACAAGGTCATATAAATAAATGAATAGTGAATAGGCTGGAAGAATGAGACCACTGAGCTGAAATATGGGCATTTAAGACATAAAATTAGCATATGTGTATGTGTTTGCATTTGCCCTTGATTTAAACAGCACAACTTGCCTAAATATCTACAATAGTTCCAAATCAAAAGGTCATAGATCTGTTGGAGCAAGGGAGAGGGCAAATTCCAGGCATCTGGGACTCCTTGTGAGACATCTGATTTGTTCATTTGCCTCAAGTTCAAGTTCTCCAGCTAATACATGGATAGAACCAGCTGGTCTCAGCGGTTATGAGACAAGAAGAAAGAGATCACGGCTAAGTAATTTCTGACATGAGAGATGTGCAGCCATCTACATTAATCATACTCATTTCATTTGGAGGCCAGGAAATAGTATCAACCAAGAAATCTAAATATATTCTACTCCCGAAGTCAAATCTATGGATTTTTACATTGTAAAAACTTCCCCATAGGGAAGTTGTATAATTCTGCTCCTCTTTGGATAAATCCTCGGTTACGAGACACAGCAAGGTTGACTGGAAAGAACAACTGGGTAAATGGTCTTCTCTCTGATACTGACTAGCTGTGTCATCTTAGGCAAGTCACATAAGTTCCCGGAGTCCCAGTTTCTTTACCTGTAAAGTGGGAATAATTATATTAACCACAGCTAACTTATGGGGTATCATAAGTTCTTAATGACCCTGCTGAATAAATTGGGGGACACTGTGTAAATAGTAAAGTACAAGGCAATGTAAGAATTAATTCAAAAAGGATTCACTGGGCATTGCTATATGCCAAGTATTAGGCTCTGAGGATATAATGGTGATTATGCAGACTTTGTAACAACAGAAACCTGTTCGAAACCCTGCATCAAAGGAAAGCAGGCTGCAGGCCTTCTCTCAGGCCAAGGGAGCAATTTCCTATGATGTCAGGAGATGAGTACATACTCGGTCCCAAATCATGTATTCAGCTTCTAGAAGCCCAAGCAGTAAAAATGTATTTTTTTTTGAGTCGTGTGTGTGTGTGTGTGTGTGTGTGTGTGTGAGAGAGAGAAAGAGAGAGAGAGAGAGAGAGAGAGAGAGAGAGGGACCTGGAAAACAGAATATCTTGAATCGTCAGCTACATCTTGGGAGGACAGGGGCAGCTGCTATTGGAGAGACTGAGAAAGAAGGAATGTTGGCAAAGTATCCAGGGATGGGCAGCTAAGCCCGGAAGGAGAGAGGGCCAGAAGCAAAAGTAAAGTGTTGGGGGTAGTGCTTGGGGCAGGGAATTATATGGAGGATGGGGAATGTGAAGTGCTATAGAATTCTGTATTTTATTTAATTTTTAAAATTATTTTATTTATTTATATTTTTATTTAGTGCATGAGCAGGGGAAGGGGCAGTGAGAGAGAATCTTAAGCAGGCTCCACGTGCAGTGTGGAGCCTGATGTGGGGCTTGTTCTCAGGACCCTGAGATCATGACCTGAGCCAAAATTAAGAGTTGGCCGCCTCACCGACTGAGCCACCCAGGCAGGCACCCCAGAATTCTGCATTTAAAAAAATACTTCAAGGAATATGGCAGAAAATTATCCTTGATATTTCATTCCAAAGATAAATAACTCTGTACAAAGAGTGTGTCATCTATTCCAAATCCCTCAGGGATGGAGTTTTTCTTTCCTTCCTAGTGGCCTTTTAAAAAAATTGTTTTAAAGATTTTATTTATTTATTTCACAGTGAGAGCACAAGCAGGGGGAGGGGGAGAGGGAGAAGCAAGCTCTCTGCTGAGCAGGGAGCCCGATGTGGGGCTCGACCCCAGGACCCTGGGATCATGACCTGAGCTGAAGGCAGATGCTTAACCAACTGAGCCACGCAGGTGCCCCTCCCAGTGGCCTTTGTATACGTGTTGAAGTGAGGAGAACCTCATGGTCTTCCGTATTAAAAGTGACAGTCTGGGATTCAGACCTTGGAAACTTTCATCACAGATGCAGACGGCGCCAGTGGTGCAGTATCCATGCCCACTGCAGAGCTTGGGGCAAGCCTCTCCGATGTACACATGGTCAATTGCCCAGCTTTGCTTCTCTGTTTCTTCCCCCTTCTGGATCCAGCGGAACTGTGTCGCACTGAAAGTCCAGAGAGAGCAGAAGGGATTCAGTAGGCTGTTACTTCCCGTGGCTGTGTCCCGCCTCCAGCCCTGGGAATGGGAACTATTTCTGAGAAAAGGACTTCCCCAGGCTTCTCCTTGAAGCACCCAAGTCAAGGTGAATGAACTTGTACCCCTCCCACTCTGGGGATATCTCCCAAAGTGCCAATCTGGAAGCTTGTACCTTCCCTGAGAGTTTGATGTGAATTTCCTATTCTATTCCATAATAAATTTGTGTCCACTTTTCTTATTGAGGTATATCATTTTCCAAATCTTTGAGTAAAGTGAATGTTGCTCTAGGAAGATTGCACTCTATTATGTTTATCCTGTGGCTTCGTGTAACCCGACCAGCCCTGCACACCCCAGAGGGTATCTGTATATGGGATGAGCATTGCAGCCTTTGGGAATCACAGAACACTGGAGCAGATATGGTGCCAACTCCAGGTCTTTGAGTGTCTGTGATTTGGGGCCTGTGACTGAGCTTGGCATGTGCTGTGATATTTCATCCAAAGCAGGTTTGAGCTCTCTAGCATTTATAGAAAAGATACCATGTCTTCCTATTTCTTCTTGGGACATGCCATTGCTATTTGGGGACATGGGTGGAGAGGGTACTACAGCTGTAATGGAATCTCACCGCATGAGCTCTGTAGAGATTGCCAGATAATCCCACCAAGTTTACCTTAGTATGCAATTTACCTGGAGGAGACATGGTCAGGCAGCTGAATGGTGATCCTCTTCCAGCTTGAGCTGTTGACAGCATTGTAGATGGTGGCTTCATGGAACTGGAAGGGGGAGCAGCCGATGCTGTTTGAAGAGGAAGGAAGGCACTGGGTCTGAACGAGCTGCCAGGAATCAGACCTGCAGAAACCACAGAGGTTATGGTAGACAACTCTTTAAGAGAAATAGATGACCTGACTAATGACAACATACCACTGTGGGGTTGGGTTACATTGAGGTATTTTTACATAAGTTTTCCATTTCCTGTATATATTTATACAGACAATTAAAAGAAAAATTTAAAATAATTTCACACAAGATATATCTAACTCTTTACAAGCACAAGGATATATTCACAGATAATAGAATAAAATAATAGCATGCATGCTGCTGCATTCTAATGGCTTCCTCCCACTGAAATTATTACCAGAAATATACCTGGAGTTGATTGTCAAAATTCTCTGTTTACCCAACTTAACTCCCCATAATTCATTTTCAAAAGTGGTGGTGGGAGACAGGGCTCCGAATAAAGTAGGGACATGTGACTCTGGCTGAAGCATATTTAGATCTTTTATTGATTTAAATTCTCATTAAGGTTGGTTGAAAATGAGCAACATGAATAAAAGAGAATTCTACTTTGAGCACAAACGTAGTATCTTACTTATTTTAGAAGAAAAAAAGTTTGTTGGCTTGCAGCCAGCCTAGTATGAAAAATTATTTTTCTTGGTTTGAAGGAAAAATCTGAAAATAAGACATACATGTAAATTTTATATAAATGAAATCAATACATGTGAAATAAACATAAACTATACTTTTAGTATAAAAGGTTGCTTTTCTGTAGTTGCTTTAAAAACAGACAACCATTTGAAGTTGTAGTCAAGTTTGGAGGAATGTAAATTATTTCACAAACCTTGCATCCTTAGTATACTCCAACATTACGGAATGAAGGTCACCACAAGAAGTGGCTTCACAACCCACCACAATCTAAAACAAACATAAACAACAAATATGTATAGGGAAGATTAAATACCTATCATTAATTAGAAATTCCCTCTCTCTAAAGTATGACTCTGATAAGTAATCAACAAATATTCAGAGAAGCTTTTACAGAGCAGCCTGCCAGAACACCAACAATACATTTTTTTTTGAATTCTGATACTATATGCTGGCTAACGGAACATAATAAAAGAAAAATCAGGAAGGGAATAAAAAAATATGCAACTTTGTATGAAGATGAGAATTAAGGTTTAAAAAAGTACTATTTCTAATCAAGAGCTGGTTGTTTGAAAAGATAAACAAAATTGTTAAACCTTTAGTTAGACTCATCAAGAAAAAGAGAGGACTACAATAAATAAAATCAGAAATAAAAAAGGAGAAATAACAACTGACATCACAGAAATACAAGGACTGTAAGAGAATACTATGCAAAATTATATGCTGACAAATTTGGACAACCTGGAAGAAAAGGATAAATTCCTAGAAACATAAAATCTTCCAAAAATGAATCAGGAAGAAAGAGAAAACTTGAACAGATTGATTACGAGTTAACAAAATTGAATCAGTAATCAAAAAATTCCCAACAAACAAAAGTCCCCTAAGATGGCTTCATAGATGAATTCTACTAAATACTTAAAGAAGAGTTAATACCTATTCTTCCCAAACTATTCTAAAAAATAAAAGAGGAAGGAAAATTTCCAAATTTATTCTATAAGGCCAGCATTAACTTGGTACCCAAATCAGACAAGGACACCACAGAAAAAGAAAACTATAAGCCAATATTCTTTTTTTTTTAAAGATTTATTTATTTATTTGAGAGAGAGAGAGAGAGAGAGAGAGAGAGAGCGTGAGCATGCACATGAGTGCGGGGAGGGACAGAGGGAGACTCCTCAAGCCAACTTCCTGCTAAGTGCAAAGACCAATGTGGGGCTCAATCCTACAACCCTTGAGATCATGACGTGAGCTGAAACCAAGAATCAGAAACTTAACTGACTGAGCCACCCAGGCACCCCAACCAATATTCTTTTTTTTTTAAAAGGTTTTATTTTTAAGTAATCTCTATAGCCAATACTCACAACCCTGAGATCGAAAGTCGCATGTTCCACCGACTGAGCCAGCAAAGATGAACAGAGATGCAGAAATCCTCAACCAAATATTAACAAACTGAATTCCACAATACACTAAAAGAATCATTCATCATAATCAAGTGGGATTTATTCCAGAAATGCAAGGATGGTTCAATATTTGCAAATCAATGTGATACATAACATTAACAAGAGAAAGGATAAAAACTATATGATCATCTCAATAGATGCAGAAAAAGCGTTGGACACAATTCAACATCCATTCATGATTAAAAACTCTCAACAAAGTGGTTTTAGAGGGAACATACTTCAACATAACAAGGGCCATATATGAAAAACATCATACTCAGTGGTGGAAAACCCAAGAGCTTTTTGTCTAAGATCAGGAACAAGACAATCATTTCCGTTCTCACCACTTTCATTCAACATAGTATTGGAAGTTCTAGCTGCAGCAATCAGACAAGAAAAAGAAATAAAAGGCATCCAGATTGGAAAGGAAAAGTAATTTGTAGCTGACATGATACTATATATAGAAAACGCTAAAGACTCCACTGAAAAATGTTAGAACTGATAAATGAATTCAATAGAGTTGCAGGATACAATATTAATATAAAGAAATATGTTGTATTTATATATGCTAATAACAAAGTAGCATAAAGAGAAATGAATAAAATAATCTCATTTACAATTACACCAAAACCCCCCCCAGGAATAAATTTAATCAAGGAGGTGAAAAACCTACACTCTGAAAACTATAAGACATTGATGAAAGAAATTGAAGACAATGTAAACAAATGAAAAAATATACCATGCTCATGGATTAGAAGAATTAATATTGTTAAAATGTCCATATTACCCAAATCAATCTACAGATTCAATGCAATTCCTATCAAAATACTAATAGCATTTGTCACAGAACTAGAACAAATAATCCTAAAATTCAAGATACAAATATATCTTTGTATATATTTTTATATATTGATATAAAAATAAAATACAAGACACCCCAAATAGCAAAAGCACTCTTGAGAAAAAAGCACAAAGCTGGAGGTATCACAACTCCAGATTTCAAGATATACTATCAAAACAGTATGATATTGACACAAAAATAGATACACAGATCAATGGAACAGGAGAGATAGCCCAGAAATAAACCCCCACTTATATGGTCAATTAATCTATGACAAAAGAGGCAAGAACACACATTAGGAAAATCACATTCTTTTAAACAAATGGTGTTGTGAAAACTGGAGAGCAACATCAAAAGAATGAAACTGGACCACTTTCTTAACTATATACAAAAATACATTCAAAATGGATTTAAGACCTAAATGTGAGACCAAACTCCTAAAAGAAAACATAGGTAGTAATCTCTTGGACACCAGCCTTAACAACATATTTATGGATATGTTTCCTTAGGTGAGGGAAAAAGCAAAAATAAATTATTCAGACTACACCAAAATAAAAAGCTTTTACACAATGAAGGAAACCATCAACAAAACAAAAAGGCAGCCTACTGAATGGAAGAAGATATTTGCAAATGATATATCTGATAAGGGGTTAATACCCAAGATGTATAAAGAACTTATGCAACTCAAAACAAACAAAAATCTGATTAAAAAATGCGCAGAGGACCTGAATATGTTTCAAAAAAGGACATAGAGATGGCCAACAGACGCAAGAAAAGATGCTCAACCTCACTAATCATCAGGGAAATGCAGATCAAACCACAGTGAGATATCAAGATATCACCTCACACAAATCAGAATGGCTAGTATCAAAAAGATAAGAAATAATAAGTGTTGGTGAGGACGTGGATGAAAGGGAACCTTTGGGCACAGCTGGTGGGAATCTATATTGGGTACAGCCACTAGGGCAAATAGTATGGAGGTTCCTCAACAAATTAAGGATAGAAATACCAAATGATCCAGTAATTCCCCAGCTAAGTATGTACCAAAGAAAACGAACACACTAATTCAAAAAGATATATGCACCCCTATGTTCACTGAAGCATTATTTACAATAGCCAAGATATGGAAGCTATCCAAGTGTCCATGAATAGATGAATGGACAAAGATATGGGGTACATATATACAAATGGAATATTAGTCAGCCATAAAAAAGAATAAGATCTTGCCATTTCTTTTTTTTTTTAAGATTTTTATTTATTTATTTGAGAGAGAGAATGAGAGATAGAGAGGCATGAGAGGGAAGAGGGTCAGAGGGAGAAGCAGACACCCCGCCGAGCAGGGAGCCTGATGTGGGACTCGATCCAGGGACTCCAGGACCATGACCTGAGCCGAAGGCAGTCGCTTAACCAACTGAGCCACCCAGGCGCCCAAGATCTTGCCATTTCTGACAACATAGATGGACCTAGAGGGTATTTAGTGAAATAATTAGAGAGAGACAAATACCATATGATTTCACTAATTTGGGTAATCTAAAAAACAAAACAAATAGAAATAGACTTATAAATACAGAGAACAAACTGGTGATTGCTAGAGGGGAGGTGGGTAGGGGGGAATGGATCAAATAGGTGAAAATATTGTAATAACATTGTAAAGGGACAGATAGTGACTACTCTTATCGTCGTGGTGAGTACTGAGTAATGTACAGACTGTCGAATCTCTATGTTGTACACCTGAAACTAATATAACATTTTATGTCAATTATACTTCAATAATAAAAACAAAAAAAGCTAAAAGAGCAAGCTCTTAACCTTTGAGAAAAGTTTTTTCTCAAAGACATAAAAGGTTTTGTACAGAAATGACCAGGTCCAATTTTTTTTCCAGAGGGACACTGGACATTAGACTCAAAAGGCTGCAGTAGCTGGTTAGATGTGAAAAGTGAAGAGTGAAAAATCAAAGACTACCTCAACTTTTAAAGCTGATGAGTAAGTCACAAGGATTGTCACCAATAGAAACAGGAGAATTAGAAAGAGGAGCTGGTAGGGAAAGGGAAGAGATGAATTTCACTGTTGGCCATTGCAAGTTGAGATGCCAGGATGATGAAGGTGTAGAAATGTACACGGAACGTAAAAGTACTGAACTAATTGTTGGGGAACCAGTCAAGGCTGGAAAGGCAGATCTGGGAGCTGGTCTTAAAGATTTACCAGAAGCCAAAGGATGAATGGAATTCCCAATGGGGAGAATATCTAAGAGAGAAGAGAGCGGAGAAGTACTGCAAAATGCGGACATCTAGAGGGCTGGAGGAAGAAGAAGAGCCATAAAGAGGCAGAAATAGATTCCAAGGAGGTAGGAGGAGAACTGGCAGAGAACCCAGAGCCAAAGGACAAGGACATGATGGTACCAGCCGGGGAGGGCAAAGACAACAGTGCCCAGGGGTACAGATCGGAAAGGAAAGGTCAGAGACAGGTGAAGTTTAGGAAGTCTACGGTGACTTAGAAAAATGCAGTGTTGGTGATACTTTAAGGATTACATTTTGGGGGACGAAGTTTTTTCTTTTTTTAAACAAATGGGTTCGGTTAGAGAAGAAGATGTCCATCTCTTCAGTTCTGGGTTAACAGAGGCAGCAAGACAGGAGGCTCCTATCAACTTAATCAAATATGATGGCTTTGATAGGGGCCCAGTGTGGGCCTGCTAGAGGAAAAATCTTCACTCTTATAGGAGGTGGCTTGGAATTAGGGGTGGTGTATCACTGAATATGACCTTGAGCATCCTTCATGCCACTAAGTTAAGGATAGTCCTAGGGAATGGAAGCATTTGGGGAGATTTCCTCACCCCTTAGTCTCTGAAGGAAAGTTTAACATAAAACTGAGGAAAACAGTGAATACCCCTACCCCCATCTTTTTTTGCAAAAGGTCTGAACTTTTAAATCTTGCAGAAATGAAGCTCTATACCCATTAAATAACAGCTCCCCATTTCTCTCTCCTACCAGCTGTGAATACATTTTTATTCCTGCTAGAAAGGATTCTTACTATTAACCATCATTGTAGGACATCTTTTTAAAACATTTAACAAATGTTTTAAGTAAACAACCAATGTTTGTCTTTAAAGTAATCTAGTAACAAAGTGTATTTCTGTAACATCCCTTTTTAAAAAATATGTTTTATAGGGTGCCTGGGTGGCTCAGTTGGTTGAGAGACTGCCTTCGGCTCAGGTCATGATCCTGGAGTCCCTGGATTGAGTCCCGCATTTTGTTCCCTGCTCGGTGGGGAGTCTGCTTCACCCTCTGACCCTACCCCCTCTCATGTGCTCTCTCTCTCTCTCATGCTCGCTCTCTCAAATAAATAAATATTTTTAAAAAATGTTTTATAATGAAAAGAACATCAATTGATATTGCTTTATCTTTCTCTCAGATTATCTGACTATTAATGATCTTCTATGACTTCCCTTTTACCCTCCTCTATGAATAAAATATGAATGTAAAAGATTTGAGAGTCCTTTTTAAATCTGAGGGTTTGGAGGAGTTCCAACCAGGCTACTGTGCATGTTTGTGTTTAGAAGTCAGAGACCAAAAAAAAAAAAAAAAAAATAGATGATAGAAAAGGATAGAAAGTGGCTTAATATATGAAATCAGTGTAGAGTAAGAGGTACAAAAACTGTGTGTGTGTGTGTGAGAGAGAGGGAGAGAGAGAGAGAGAGAAAGAAAAATAGGCAGAGTAGGCAGATGTACCCATATGAGCTTTTCATTTCCAGGGTTTGGGAAACTGAACTCAAGATTACATATATGAAATACAATACAGTTACATTTCTTGCTATGTCCCAACATACTAATTGATTTTGTCTGTGCTCAAACAATCCTATCTGATAAAGGCCTTTGCTAAAGATTACTTCTTTTCTTCATAAGATAAAGTCTCCTTTAATGAATGAAATCAATCATCTCCTTAGAGTTGTTCAAATAAACATTCTTCCCACCCTCCATCCCCAATGTAATGTAATGCCATATTCTGTTTGAAAGAGCCACTTCCCCTTACTTTAAACTGCATCATATATCCTGGCTGTATAATGAGTTCTCTGGAGGAGAGAGCATTGTGAGTCTTGTCCTTCTTTTTATTCGGCCAGTAGAGGTGGAAGGATGGATTGCCACAGAATCCCGCTGTCCTTACTGCATTAGGGTAAAAACTCCAGTTTTCTTCATGGGAAGTACCTTCTGTTAAGGTAAATTGGAAGCAATATGGCATGTTACTCTCTTGTTGGTTTATTGTTGAATTACTTAAATGTCTATGCTCTGCCTTTTTGCTTAGCCTTTAAAAATGATTTTTATGTAATTGGTATAATATATAAATCCAAGGTGATCAATCAAATTTAGAAAATATTACTAAATGTTCACATAATGATTACCCAAGTTAAAAACTGTAACTGCTAGTCTGGTTGACTTGCACCATTACAAAAATTTTGACACACTTTTAAAACAATGCAAAATGCATCTCTGTGGTGCAGAAATTCCTAAAGAAACTAAAATTATTTTGGATATTGAAATTTCAAATTATATTTAGAGCTAGACATTTTGTCTTTAACAGAATTTATTAAATTCTCAGTCGACATTTCAACAAACAGTTAATATTGAAGATTTATAGACCACTGGGTAAAAGAATAGCTAATATTTGTTGAGCAGTGAATATGTGCTAGGTACTCTTCTGAATGCTTTTCATGTGGTAACTCATCTAAAGACATAAGCAGACAAAAGGCTCACAAAATTCTTACCATCATCAAAAGTGTCGACAAGTTGACTAGGATTGATTTCTGCTCCTCCAATCAGTATGTTGTCTAGTGCCCATTGTGCACGCTCCACTCCAGAGACCACGAGTCCATTGCTGATCACAAAAGGCTGCCACCAGCGAAGTCGAGTTGTGTTGGTGAGGGCGTCCTCAGGGAGGAGTATGTAGTCGTGTCTAACAGAGATGTATTTCTGGTAATCCATCTCATGGAGCAAAGTCCAAGTAATTCCTATCATAACAAATACACCAACATAGTAACATATCTGGAAAAAGCTCCACAAAGCAACAGTAGACTGCAGCTACCATAAATAAGCTTCCCAAAGAAAGCTTCAATGAGGAAATGAGAGTTGATTTCATTGACTTTACTATAAGGGTTCACCACTGTTTCAAAAATCAGGCTGATGGTATGAGGGGAAGGGTAGTTAGAAATATTGGGCCAAAAATAAAAACACTGAAGTAAAAATTATATATTTTCTGTTCTTAAAATTTTGTTCTAGATTGCTATGTTCATTATTTTTCATAAATAATGAGATACATCCATGTTTTGCATGTTTCTGGACAGGAACTCCTAGTAATTTAACATTTTAATGTAGCTATTTTAATTCTAGGCAATTTTTATTTTGTTGGACTGATAAGTTTCTTTATCAGTTGATAAAAGTGTAGGTGGGATGTTTAAATTATTTAAGGAAACACTTTTGAATACCCTAAAATACTTTAAGTTCATCTATTTCTCTGCTAGTTATTCAAATGATACCTATCTGCTAAAACTGATCTCCTAAGGACTTCACGGTATTTTTGGTCTGGTTTCAGCTACTTCAAAATAATACAATCGAATTTTATTAAAATGTTTTTGAAAGACTCATGAATTCAGACTATCTTCTTTCACAATAAAATTTTCTTGCAGACTCATTGTTATTTATTGTTCACACAAAAGCTTTTAAAATGTTTTTAAAATGATCTTAACTTGGAAACCATATAAAATTTATTTCTTAATTATGTCATTGATAATCAAGCTTCAGTTACACGGATTTTTTTCTTTTTTTTAAAAAGATTTTATTTATTTGACAGAGAGAGACACAGCAAGAGAGGGGACACAAGCAGGGGGAGTGGGAGAGGGAGAAGCAGGCTTCCCACGGAGCGGGGAGCCCGATGCGGGGCTCGATCCCAGGACCCTGGGATCATGACCTGAGCCGAAGGCAGACGCTTAACGACTGAGCCACCCAGGCGCCCCAGATTTTTTTCTTTATTCATAAAGCTTGGAGCTTATTTTTTGGTGCGATTTCTCTCTTATCCCCTCGTGGGTAGATTCTGTGGAACACACAGGTCTCATGTATGGAAGTGTAACGTGACTAAGATCTGCAGCTTTCTCTTTGTGATTTTCACTATTCTCACTGCAAAGGAGGCAAAGCTTTGCAGAAACTTTATGGAGGGGCACTGGATGTAAACTGGGAATGTGCTCCAAGGTGTGGCTTTCACCCCTGAAACGTGCCTCCATCAGTAGAGTAGTCCAACAGCACGCCTTCCTTCCGGCAGATGGGCCGATGGCAGGAGGTCATGTTGTTTTCACTACCGATGCGTCCCCAGTACTGCAGGAATCTGAATGCAAACACATATTATTATCCATCAGAACAGTGAATTAGAACAAATAGTCTACTCAAGTCCCGGATAACAACTTCTGCCGTAAATGTGTTCCTTACTTTAGGGCCAACTTGCGATGCTGTGCTAAAAATAACCAAAAACGACCTACTTGGCCCCTCTGAGATCCAGATCTTGAGTAATAGCTTGTCTCACAGTGGATCCCCCAAAATAGAGCGCGGTGTCCTCGGCAAGAATCCCACACTCGGTACAGGTACTTCCACCTTCTAAGGACATCCATAAATCGGGCTTGATTTCTTCACTATCAAAGCGTTCCTTCAGGAAAGTCTGGAAACAAGTAAGTGGGATGTGGTTAAAAGTAACAATTTCAGATAATAACTATGGAATAATTTAGACAACGTAGTTTCATCTTGGACTTGAAAAAATAGGGCTGATTTCAAATGCTTTTCCAAAGATATTAAGAAAAAAAAGCCAAGATATCTCTACAAATGTTCTTTTTCATCATATATTATGATCATGTAAAGTGATTAAATAATGTTCAGTCATTGGAATTTTAAGTCTAGAAAGAATCATAAAATAAAACAATTGCAAGTTGGCTATAGTAACCCTCCTCTTTGTGAAGTTACTTAAGCATATAGTCTCCAAATATTTATTTATATTGTATATGAAAGTACAATTGTAATTTATTATCATATAATGAAACATGCATAAAAAATGAAAATTTAAAGGCATAAGATAAAATAAAACAGATGTTCTAGCACTTTTTTCCCTAACATTTTTCTATGGGTTGTTTTGTTTTCCCCCAGGAGTGTGTGCCCCCCCCCACTTTGGGGACTGCTTTAAGCAACCAGGACCCTTTAGCTTCTAGGACAGTGTGAACTTAGAATGTCCATATGGTTAGTCAGGGACGCTTGAAACCAAAGCTTTTTGTATGAAGTCAAAAGAAAATCAACCTTGGAAGTCAGGTTTTACATGTTTATCAGGGTCAAGATTCAGAATGATGATGAGAAATACTCAAAATCTAGAATATGTTCCCCAGGTCTCCAGTTTATCCTAACTAAGAATGACCAACAATCAGGAATAGTCTATTTTCCAAAGAGAGTAGATAAATAAAATATTAGGGTCTGTTATGGTTACATTTTATGCAAAATTATTTCATCCCCTCACATCATTGTAAACATCCTGATTTTTCTATTCATTTTGTCTATAATACTTTTGCACTGTGTTGAGGCATGATTCTTTTGTTTTTTGTTTCTTAAATGATAGAAATGATGTATCATGAAAACAATTTGTTACAGATGCAATTGCAGTAACTGTATACAGAAAAACTACTTTTTCATTTCTTTAGATGAGTTGTGTAGTTGGTATCTTACTGTGTAGTTAAAATGATTTAAAAGGACTCTCTTCAAACTCAGAACATAATCATCTTTATAGTTAAGGACATGTAGTCACGTGGCAGTCTTTCCTTATCTTACTGATATGAGCAAATAAATGTAATTTTTTTTTTTTTTTAAGTAGGCTCCACGCCCAGCATGGAGCCCAATGCAGGGCTTGAACTCACAACCCTGAGATCAAGACCTGAACTGAGATCAAGAGTTGGATGCTTAACCGAATGACACACCTAGGCACCCCAACAAATAAATGCAATTTTAAAAATGAAGGTTTACACATAAGAACACAAGAGTCAGAAGACATGCACTGTTAACCATGTAAACTCTCATTAGAAAGGTCTGATCTGAGTTCATAATATAGACTTGTATAATTTCTTATCCAACTGAGGAATATTAACAAAATTTGAATGCTCATGAAACTAGATTTTTTTTTTTAGTTAATTCATTATCTATGGCTAGGTTTCTCATGTTATAATCTCATTTGATAACAAATAGACAACAGCTTCAGACACAAGTATTGCTCCAATGTTATTTTTTTAACTTATTAATTCCAAAGTTGTTGGTGTCTTATAGGAAAAAAAATGACAGGATAGGTTTGATTTACATTGTTTGCCACTTACATATTTGATTTCAGCCACCTGTGCTTTTTTGGCTTAGTCGTTTTTCTGTTACTGCAGTGACGAATGCACTGAATTTGTTCGTAGAAACAGAATGCATATATGGCAACTGTGTTGGGCAACTGTATTTACTTTGCACATTAAATAATGATGTAACAGCTAAAGTTTCCAAGAACAACCTCTCTATTCTTAATACCAGCCACGTTTCAGCAGTGCTCATCAGAACACTGAATTTTCTGAACAAAAATTCAGGTCATGATAATATTGTAATAATGTTGGATGGTGACATAATGGGGACTACACTTATCATGGTGAGCACTGAGTAATGCACAGAATTTTCCAATCACTGTGTTGCATACCTGAAGCTAAAATAACATTGTATGTCAGTTATAATTCAATTAAAAAATGCAGGTACTGTTTAGTCATTTTTGAAAATTTGTTTCTTTGTGATAATGACTCTAGGTTATTTGCTTCATAACATTAGCATCTTCTTTCAAACAGTACATCTACTGAAAATGTGAAGAATTAATATTGATTTCAAATTAAGAGTCTGCTTTAAAAAAAAGCAGAGTATTTATGTTCTTTAATTGACACAGTCTGGTTTATTTTATAAACTGATAAATTGTACCAGCCTTGATCCTAATATTTTTGTATCTAAGAAACCTAAGACATATTCTTTAGTTGCCATCCAAAGATTTATTTACTGGGGCCCCCAAAGAATGATGATATAAAGTATTAGTCTCACACAGTGTTTCTTCAGGCATGACCTGCAGTGGGGGTAAACGCTTCTTTTGGGGGCTTTAACATTACCTTCAGAGTGTGAGTCAAGTAGCAATTGGGCCCAGAGTATCCTGGATCACAGATGCACTGTTCCTTTAAACAATCTCCATGCCCTTTACAGTTGTCCAAGCATCCAGGGCCCAGGTAGAAATTATCGATTGCCCACTGCGTATCTGAGTACTTCTGATAGAACCTCAATCTTACTGGACTACTGACAACACAAAAGCAAAGGAGTGAGAACCAAAGTTAACTTTATTCAGGTCCATTTTCCTATGTGTACACATTCAGTGCTCAAGAGAAAAAAAAACATTTAAGACACTCTGGCAGGATGAAATGCACTAATAAAAAATGTTTTCTGACCACCATTATCTACTTCTAGTAATGGACCTTTAAAGCCAGTTTCATTTAAATTTTATGATCTGTGAGCAAACTTGTAAGACAAAATGAAAATACAGTGGAATCTCTATTTCAAGCAATAGGAACATTTTAAAACACAAATCTGTAACCATCAGAAATGAAGTTATTTATGAGCTGGAGTCCAGTGGTTGTGTTGACATTTAGACCCATTAACTGCCATTTCTGAAACTGTACAGAAGGTGAGTACATCCTCTGACAGAGACTTGTCAGCATGCACATAGCCCTCAGGTGATCGGGAAGCAGCAACTTCTGAATCCCCAAAGATAATCAATATTCTCAGAACAAGTCTGCTAATTAGAAAACAATTTTGAAAGGGTTTTTTAAAGGGCAATTGCCCTGAGATTTTGATTTCATCATTGCTGTGTCTTCTGGGGAAAATATAAGCCTCATAATTAACCCTATATCAAAACATGCTGTACAGTTTTGGTGTAAAGAGTTCAAAGTACATGAGGAAACTTTCTGGAGTGATGTAAATGTTCTGTATCTTGGTTTATGGGGTGGTTACATGGGTTGCACGATTAAGATGTGTGCATCTTACTGAATGTAAGTTATACCTCATTATAAAAAAAAGAGAGAGAATTGGGAGGGGTAAAATGAAGCAATGATGTCGTGGTGGTTCCCCAGCATCCATTTCACCCCCTGTGAGTCATATGGATAATATAACTCCCCTAGCCACTGACTGAGTCAGGGATGGGCTTTCTTGAGCTAATTTGTACCAATGGGATGCGAGGAGGTAGTTGCTCTGAAAGAAAAGCAACTCTCTTTCTTTCCCACTGGACATAGGTAAGGATGCATTCTGCTTCAGTTTTCTGCAAGTGTCTATGTTCATGAGGGCTGAGCATGACACCGATGTGTGGAGAGTGTGGCATGAGTCAGGGTCAAAGAGAAAGAAGTAACAATGTCCTTGAGGACATTTTTGAGCTTGTGAATCAACCCACGCTCGAGTCCACTTGTCTCTGGAGTTTTTCATTATAGCTATAATACATTTCATTTTTAATTGAGTCCATTTGAATTGGGTTTTCTGTTACCTGCAGCGGAAAGTATCCTGATCTAATTTCCTAGCACGTTAATTGATAAAGCCCTTTAGATTTGTTCCAGGAAACAGTGAGTGATCATGTAGTAAATGATATTTATGGCACACTGGAAAAGCCCAGTGCAAGTGCCTTATTTAAAGGCTCTATATGTTCTGGTCATATATCATAATTTTGTTTCATAAGAAGGTTTTGCATTTAGCCAGTGTATCTTTTTTCCTGATTTTACAGTTAAAGGCAAATCTTTTGGAATTGCTTTAAATTAACTCATCCACAGACTTCTCAGGGAACAGTTTAATCATCTTGGCTCACCACTGCTCCCAGCTAATGACTTTTCACTGCAGGTGCAGAACGTAATGCTTTGGTCAGAGAAGAAATGAAATCTACAAAGCACATTTGCACAGACAGCATGAAGAATTAGGATTTGTACAAATAGCATGACTGGTTGGGGTCTGCTCCTGGCTCCATCTATGGAGTGATAGGCAGTAATATGGAAAGCATGTGATGCATGGTGGACCACAGTCTACCAGATCCATGAGGAAGCATACACCTTTTCATGTGGCTCTAAGACTATCACTATTGGTCTGTCCCCATGTTCAGAGATTAAAACCTGGGAAATGGAAGGCCCTGCCAAGGCCCAAGTCTGAGGATTAAAACTTGAGGTCTCCATAAGGTAGCTCATCATGGAGGTCACCAATTAGAGAAACTTTAGAGTGAGGGGTAAGAGAGCATTCTACCCACAATTACACAGAATTTCAGGCTCAACAGGTGTCCCTAAAGAACTTCTGGATGCTTGGAACCCAGGCTTTAATTTTTTACTTACTTCCCCACTAAGCTTTCAGGGAGTGGGTAGGTGATCCTTTTCCACCCTTTGGTTGGAAAGAATACAGATGGCTGAGAAACACTTCCAGAGCATTTGGGGTCTGCAGGTAAGCACTGAGGGACCAGATAATTCCAGCTCACACCAAAGTCGGCAGAATACTGCACATGAATTTGATTCTGGGCAACTTTTTCAGATACTTTACATCCAACAGAGATCTAGTACACAGAAAAGAAAGATTGTTAAAGGATTAAAACCATATTACATGTTTCTGCTCCAAGGACTTGGCAACAAGAAAGTTGCCGATCACTTGATAGACGCTGCACCACATCCATCCTGTATTTTCAGGTTCATTATCTGTTCTGCTGATGGATGGGAGAGTTGATGTGGTTGCCCAAGGTGACAAATTATAGAAAGTGCCAAATATATTGTGCAGGGACTTTGGAGAGAAGCTGAAAGCTGTGCTTCTGCCATGGCTGGCTGATTGCCTTGGAAGGCCTGGGCCCACTCTTACAAATTGTTGTTTGTTGTGCTAATGGTCTGGCATTTTTATTTGGCAGAATGCTCGACCAAGAAGGATTGCTAACAGCTTTTCCAAGTTTACTATTTTGTTGTACAATTTATGACTCTCCATAAATCACTTTCAACTACAAGTAAGATGCAATGAAGTGATAACAGAAGGTACTTTTAATAAGGCACAATACCCTGTTGACGCAGATAGGTATCCTGCAACATTTGTTGTTAATACACTGGGAGTGAGGTACACAATAAACTGGTTGACATAAAATAAATTGGTTGACATAAAATCTTGGCCAAAACTGATGCTGGCATTAATGCTAATCATGCCTTTGTTTTCTAGAATTTTCTTTCTCTAGAAACATTAAAATGCTCTTGTAAAAAAAAAAAGTAGTTATAACCATAATAGCTTTAAGCTTCTCTTACAGGAAGAAACTGGCTAAGTCATATAATGATTTAGACTCTGGGAACTGAAATCAGTATCCTACATTTTTATTGTCACTATTTTGATTTATCAGTATTTAATCTTGAGTAGAAACACATTTATGAAAGTTTTACCTTGGCATAGTTCAGAAGTAAAATCATCTTAATCACTTTTAATCATTAAGTTATATATAGTTGAGATGAACATTACCAAAACATTACATTTTTCGAAATATAGTTTAAGTCAATGAAACGTTGTATGATCTTTGTCTCTACAAATTCTTTTTTCATTTTTATATTGCTAGTGGATGGTTACTTATGTAACCATAACAATTTCACCTTGAACTGCATGATCCAGCCTTCCGTGGGAGTCAGGTCATGGGTCACGGCGTACACTTCTCTTCCATCATGGCTACCGCAAATCATGACGCCATCAGGGGAGTCACAGAATCTTTCTACCGTGCAATCATCATGGAATAGCCAATGCTCATTCACTTAAATGAACAAAAATTTTACGACAAATTTATAGCAAAATTACTTGAAGCAAATTTTCACTTTAAGCAAGATCTCGTACTATTTTCAGTAGAAATCTCTCTTTCATTACATACAATCCACAGGCAAAACACTAACGTAAGCATATCATTTTAGGAACATGGATACTAGGAGGTTGAGATATACCTCCTATCCAATATTGGTAAGTCTACATTTAGAAAAAAAGTGCATTGTATGTGTTATAAATGAAAAGCAAAGGGACTTGTATATCAATTCTTTTTTTTTAAGTTTTTTTTTTTAGTAATCTCTACACCCAGTGTGGGGCTCAAGCTTATGACCCCAAGATCAAGAGTCACGTGCTCTTCTGACTGAGCCAGCCAGGTGCCCCTATACCAATTCTTTTCTTTTTTTAAAAAAATATTTTATTTCTTTATTTGACAAAGAGAGACACAGCGAGAGAGGGAACACAAGCAGGGGGAGTGGGAGAGGGAGAAGCAGGCTTCCCGCTGAGCAGGGAGCCCGATGTGGGGCTTGATCCCAGGACCTGAGGATCATGACCTGAGCTGAAGGCAGACGCTTAACGACTGAGCCCCCCAGGTGCCCCTATACCAATTCTTTTCTTATAGACATTTAACTTTTAGGGAGGACTTAAAGGACAAAGAGTTTTTAGTAATATGATAGGGAAGTGAGTTAGCTATTTGTACTGAAATTCTGGTAGTGTCATCTGGGTAATTAAACAAATTATAATAGTCAAACTCCTAGATCCAGAGAGTAGAATAGCAGTTACCTGGGGCTGGGGAGAGGGAGAAATGTCAGTCAAAGGGTATGTATGAAGTTTCAGGAATACAGGGCAATAAGTTCCAGAAATGTACTGTACGACAGAGGGCCTATAGTTACCAATACTGTATTGTATACTTAAAAATTTGCTAAGAAGCTTAAAAAAATGTGGAGGGGGGGGCCTGTGTGAGGAAACCTTAGGAGGTGATTAATCAATTTATGACCTTGATTGTGGTGATGGTTTCATGGGTGTATACTTATCTCCAAACTCATCAAGTTGTATACATTAAAATCAACAGCTTTTTGTATGTCAATTATAACTCAACTAAGTGACTAAAAACAGGCTTGTAAGAGTCGAAGGAAAACACAGGCAGCAAGACTATGACCTGATTAGCACAGAGTACGTCCTATCATCTCTCCTCCTGTTTCTCAATCACACACATATGCATCTACACACACACACACACACACACACACACACACACACACGTCGCCCACAATGTCCTTTCTTTTCTGAAACAAGTATTTTTAACATTATGATTTTATTCCAGAAAGTTTAGGAATGGAACACATCCATAAGTTGCATCAAATTCACAATATACTCTGGTTTTATAGGTCTCTGTCTCTGAAAGTTTCCTGGTTAGCTCTAGCATTTACGATGGAGATGAATGGGTATGATGGGAGGCTTGGGGCCACTGTGCAAGTCACAGAGCTCTATGGTGTCAGAGGGGTCAGAGGAGAGACCAAACAATGTAACTGAAACTCAGCCTTCACCTATGTTGTGTCCTTTGGAGTTCGTCTGAGCATTAACCTATGTCACAGAACAAGCAGTTTATGTCTGGGTTCAAATGGCTAACAATCCCATTGCCATTATGTGTTAATTCTCATTCCAAATCCCATCCTAATTCATGGGATTTGGAGCTACATTTAATCCTGCATCTAGTACTCAAAAGTCAAAGTGCACAGAAACTTGAATTCCATTAAGCATACCCCATACCAGTTTATTCTGGGGCACATATTTTATTTTATGCTAGAACTCTGAATCCTGATGAAAGCAGGTTTACCTTAATCAACTACCTCATCAATCTCTTCTGAAATATCAGAAACTACTTCTGTAAGTAGATATTATAGTGTCTAGAAAACCAGTGTTACAATTCTTCAATTGTATATCACCAATCAAGCCTAAAGTAAAAACGGGTATTTTAGGTACTTGAAAAAATAATCTGTATTTACTTTTTATTTTTTTTAAAGATTTTATTTATTTATTCAAAAGAGACAGAGATAGTGAGAGCAGGAACACAAGCAGCGGGAGTAGGAGAGGGAGAAGCAGCCTTCCCGTGGAGCAGGGAGCCCGATGTGGGGCTCGATCCCATGACCCTGGGATCATGACCTGAGCCGAAGGCAGATGCTTAACAACCCCTAATCTATATTTGCTTTTATTCATATAGCAGCAGTGCTTCAATTATTCTCTGACCCGAAACTCACTTATGTAAATTGTTACACGGGGAAAAAATAAATTAATAATTTAGCCAAGATCTGAACCAGATCTGTGTGAGTCAATCTCCTTAATAACCTTCATCAGAGAACGATTTTCAGATAACTCTTTCAGATAACACTTGCAGTGTTGGTAGGAGCTGTATAATTAAACATCACTACTTTGCCTAAGGATACCATGTTTTATGTAGTATAACCAAGGATGTGGCATGATAAAGCCACAAACTTGACATAAGACACCACTTTAAAAAAGGAGACAAGAATAGTTTCATTGAAATGAAACAAAAACAAGACATTACAAATGAGCACAGAATGCAGAGATCTTTTCTGGTTCACCAGAATCACTGCTCTACTTCTAGAGAAAATGAAGAGTAACCAGCAAGACCTTTAGACACTCTCGAAAACATGAAATGCCATCCCAAAGGCATCTGACGTGTAGCAAAACAAGACACTTGTCTTTGGATATGCAAACAAACGTCCAGGAAATGTTGGCTTTCTACCCAAAGGAGAAAATATAGGAAACACAGAAATGAAGAGTTTCTAAAAAAAATGGTCTCATTACAAAATGCTATTTATTACAACATTCTTGCTGCTTGAATGAAAGAAAAGATGTAGTCAAAACATAAATCAGGAAGTTTGAGAGAAACAAAAGGGTGAAAGCATTTTCACGGTCTCTATACCATTTGAGAATCTGTAAGAGGCTCCACATTCTACTTCTTTGAGAAGACCTAAATCTACACTACATTTCTGCTGGATTTTTATTTAGCGTTAGGGAAAAATGTACCTGCAGTTTTATCCTCCATAAACATGTCGAAGGCAATTCTCCCAACAGGGCCGGCGTCTGCAGGGGAACGCTCGTGCTGGGGCACAGGGGCACTGCTGAAAGTGTCCAGCATGACGGTCCTCTGGTCAGCAGAGCCCGAGATGAGGACATTGTCGATGGCCCAGTCATTCTGATCCAGGCCATCATGTCTTGGCTGCCACCAGCGGAAGCGAGTAGCAATCTCTTTAGCATCAGGAGGGAGAAGGATATTCACAAATCTGTGAGAAAATGATGGGGGCGTGTGGGGGAAGAAATCGTGTCAAATGTGTCATGTGAGTAAAAGATTTACAACAAGAGATAAGATGTTACAAGTCACGTGGTGGGTGGGGGGAGGACATGAGATAACATTTAAAAATTTTTATTTTTTTTAATTTAATTTATTTTATTTTTTTAAAGATTTTATTTATTTATTTGAGAGAGAGAGCATGAGAGACGAGAGCATGAGAGGGAAGATGGTCAGAGGGAGAAGCAGACTTCCTGCTGAGCAGGGAGCCCGATGCGGGACTCGATCCCGGGACTCTAGGATCATGACCTGAGCAGAAGGCAGTCGCTGAACCAACTGAGCCACCCAGGCGCCCAACATTTAAAAAATTTTAAATTTATTTAAAAAATTGATTAATTTTAATTTTTAAAATTTAAAAATTTTAACTTTTAAAAACCACGACAAACTGGTTTGGGTTTATGAAGGTTCAGGAGTCCCTAAATTGGGAAACAGAATGTGAACAAATTCAAGAATTGTGGAACTACCTATTTATTCTAACTGTCCCTGGCAGACCTTAAAGGGACTTTGCAATTTTCTGCTTGCCCAGGGGCATCTCTGGATTTGTAGGCCCAGGGATATGCACTTTGGTGGACATAAGCCAAGACTAAATTTTTTTTTTCTGTCTCCTATGGGTTGGTTTCATCTCTTCCTTCCCTTGGCACCTCGATTTCATTCTACTTCCATGAGTATCAGCAATTTGCTTAGAATTTAGACACTGGATTGTGGCAGGACATTTGGGCTCTCAGCCTGAGGGTACCAGGTTTTTTGTGATTACTTTATCAGTTGCTCGTAGTTTGACACTGACTTTGTCTTTATGTTTTATTGAAAACATTATACTAAGAAATGCTGAGTAAGAACCATGGGCTAAGAAGCCCAGCATGCTGTCCCCAACCCAGTCACTAAGAATAGACATGGACAAACCTGACTCCATGCTCCAATATGAATCATAACAAGTTAGACATGAGGTCTAAAATACCCCTTGATTGCAATTATGCATTTAAAGCCCAAGAATGTATCAGACCCTTTTGAACTTGTATTCACAACCATGAAGTCGGCTGGGGAAAATAATTTCCTGTGGTTTAATCTCCTTTGCCTAAATTCCCATCTTTTTATCCATGCTAATCTACCTTCCTTTACTTTTAAAGGCTGCCTCTTAGAGTTAGTGTGCCAAGACAGGGCCAGTAAGCCCAAATACATCCTGTGAAGAATCCTTACATTGAGGACATTGATGGTGGCTCCTTCAGTTTTTGTCTTTCACATTGAAGAGGGTTCGTTATTTCAGCTTTATTTACATAGTATCTCCTTGTTGATTTTATTTTTCCTTCCTCTTTTCTCTTTTATGTCGTTCTTGAGGTAGATTCCAGAATAGTAGGCCATATTCCAGATGGGGACCAATCAAGATCCATTCAAATTGAGGATGTTTTGGTTAGATTTTCAGTACTTGAATTTTAAATACTTTATGGACTATGTCCATATTTTGTGTAGCCTAAGACCAAGATGCATTTTGTGTACCAAAGGGTACACAAGGAAAGTGTAGACTGTGAATGGCACTCTGGAGACCATCAATGCTTAGGCAAATAATCTTTTCCAAAGTTTATTTCCCCATGCATTTCAGTTTTGAAGTTCATCTGCACCTCTCCTTGCTCCCTTTTTGTATGCTCACCTTGTACGATTATCAGCATTGATTTGGCATGTTTAACATTTTAAAGTATATCAAATAATATCAGAAATCTATCTGCTCCTGGAAGGGCATACAATAGACTTCTTTACCCAAAGCAATGATCTTTATCTTTTCTTTTCTTTCTTATTTCTAAATTAGTTTCCTTTCTCTGATAAATCCTTGACCACATTTTATAAACCTTTGGAGTGGAAATTTATCTAACTAAGGCTGTTGAAAGTTTAAATAAATTATGACCACTGTTCCTACTTTGGTCAATTTGTTTCTCCCTGAGAGAACTAAAGCAGATCAGACAGTTATGCTTATATCCTAACTCAACTTCCTTTTCTCTGTATACTATGCTAAATGTTCAGGAACTCATACCTGAGAGTCTTTATAACTTTCTCCATAAAGACTAAGGAAATGGTTTACTTGGCTTATCTATTATCTTCTACTAATAGATGAGCACGGTTTTTGCACTATTAATGCTGTGTTCTTCTTAGCTTCTTTGGATTCCTTTACTGGTGTCCAACTTTAATGCAAGTGCAGGATTTAAAATGTTTGCTTGTGGCTGGCATTTCCTCAACTGCCATTTCCCCCTTCTTCCTTCATAATAGAAGCCCATCTTTTTAGCGAGGTGAACAGTCACCCAGAATAAAGACGGTATGTCCAGACTCCCCTGCATCTGGGTGTGTTTCTGTGGCTAAGTTCTGGTTACTGGAATGTGAATGGAAATAGGGGCAACCATTAGGAAGTGTCCTTAAAGAGAGACAGCATGTCCCTCTTGCCCATCCTCCCTTCTGCCAGTGCGAATGTGGAGGAGCTAGAGTTGCCCTTTTGGACCACGAGATAGCGGTCATGTGTTGAATGTGGCAAAAATATTAGGTAGAAGGGAGCTGGGTCTCTGGTGCTTGTGGAGCTGCTGTAGCAGCCCTGGGCTACTTTCTTCTGGATCTAATTTATACTGAGAGAAAAAAACCTTTTGTTTAAGTTACTTGGGGCTTTCTGTCATTCACAACTGAACCTCTTCTTAACAGATATCTTGAATTTAAATGACAATCTACAAGATTCTTTCATTGGTTTTCTTTTACCTGATTTTTAGCCTGTACCTGGTTTGCCATGTATGGAGGGATTATCTGTGTTTTGTCTTCCTTTTTGGGTGCTTTTAATTATTCTGTTTCTTGGCTAGGCTGTATTCATTCCTCCCTTCCCCTCCCCTCCCCTCCCCTCTGCTCTCTCCTCTCCTCCAAACTTCTTCTTTCTCTTACCCTCTTCTCTCTTCTCCTCCTTCCACTTTAACAAATATGCTCTTTTACTTTTTTAGATCTTTTTTAACTTTTCTCATTGGTCACATTGATTGTTTTTTGCCCTTTGAGAATGTATGTATTTATTTATTTATTTATTTATTAAAGATTTTATTTCTTTCTTTGAGATAGAGAGATACAGAGAGAGAGAGAGAGAGCGCAGGGGAGCAGGGGGAAGGGCAGAGGGAGAGGGAGAAGCAGACTTCTTGCTGAGCAGGGAGTCCTATTCAGGATTCAATCACGACCTGAGCCAAAGGTAGACACTTAATGGACTGAGCCACCTAGGCGCCCCCATTTATTCACTTCTAAAAATTTTCTTTAAATATTTTTAAATTGTAGTAAAATATACATAACACTTAAATTTTTTTCCAGGTGTGTTTATAAGATATTGATTTGACAAGTCTATATGTTATGCTAAACTTCCCATTTTAAGTGTATAGTTCAGTGGCAGAGAATATATATATTTTAAAGAGTTTTTTTTAAAGATTTTTTAAAATTTATTTATTTGACAGAGAGAGAGAGAGAGAGGGAGAGAGCACAAGTAGGTAGAGTGACAGGCAGATGGAGAGGGAGAAGCAGGCTCTCCTCTGAGCAGGGAGCTGGACATGGAGCTCGGTCCCAAGACCCCAGGATCATGACCTGAGCCAAAGGCAGCCGCTTAACCGACTGAGCCACCCAGGTGCCTGCCCCGAGAATATATATTCTAAATGACTTAAACATTGTGTTTAATAAACCCATTGTGAGGGTTTTTTTTTTTTAATTTTAAAATGATTTTATTTATTTATTTATTTGATAGAGACACAGTGAGAGAGGGAACACAAGCAGGGGGAGTGGGAGAGGGAGAGGCAGGCTTCCCGTGGAGCAGGGAGGCCGATGCGGGGCTCGATCCCAGGACCCTGGGATCATGACCTGAGCCGAAGGCAGATACTTAACGACTGAGCCACCCAGGCGCCCCTAGGGGTTTTTCAAATAAGTAATTAAAAAATAGACTCTAGGTATTTCCAAGTCCTCAATTCTCTAAAATGGAGGGAACACTATATAAACCTTATATAAATAAATGACTGAATAAATAAATATATTGTCTTCCTGTTTCTATTTTCCCAAAATGTCGTTGAAATTAATTACCATATATTCATTAATTCACATGGGTTTTTGCACTGGGTCTATTCATGACTGGCATTGTGGTAACATATTTTATCTTATTCTGGAATTTAAAAAGTAGTTGTTCTTAAAATAAAAACCCAAACCAGTTTGCTTATCCAGCTCAGAAATCTTATCTTTATGTCAGTGTCAGAAGAATCTCTACCAGGGGGGATGGTTCCAGGTCCCCTGCAGTCCCCGTGACTAAAGCTGACAGACCTCATCAAGCATCTTTGCTCAACGTACTCATTATTGAAGATAAAATAGAATACAAACCCAGGTTTACTGTATTGATCATAGAAAATTTCCATTAGCAGGTTCCAGGTAATGCCTCCATTGACAGAATATTCCAGGAGAACACCTTGGTTACGGTTGTTCGGTGTAATCAGGCATCCGTACATGAAGTAAAATTGGATAAACTCGGCATTAGTGAGGTTCAGATCCACGGTGACTAGCAGTCGACTGCAACCCTAAGGGAGAAAAGCAGAATCCAGCAAAAGAGTGATAAAGAATTGTAATTGCAGGTTAAAGGTTTTCTCTGGCTTCTGTCTTTTTATATTTCTTTTGTAATACAAGTCCCACGGTATTGTAATACTGGTGTTTGTATCATCTTTCCCGTTACCCTAGCTCCCAGCATGGCTTCTAGCACATAGTAGGTACTCACCAAATATTTGCTAAACTTTGAAATTTCATTGTTAGAACTTAACAAAGGACGATGTATTCTAAGGGGATTCTCTTTTGTTTTCTTATGAGCAATATGAGAGCTGAAATTAAAGTAACTGTTCTGTTTTATTAAAATATTTCCAGTTATTCACAGGTATTTTTAGATTTTTTAAAAGGTAATAGCTATTAATAAAATAGCATGTTGAGATAACTATTTTAATATGAAATTTAAAAATGACTACATCTAAGGATTTCATACAATTTAATTATTAATTAGAGATAATAGTTGTAATGATTTTTATTTAAATGCTCATAGCTGATTTTAGTGTCATCTATATTAATTTATTAGTGTAGATAGGCAGATAATTCTTAGTTGAACATAGGCAGAAAACTAGGCCTCTTGGAGTTCTAGCTAAGCTACAAAGGGTATTGTAAACATGCATTCTTGCGTTGAGGATTATAGGAATCCTATATTGTTACTATCAGCTAAAACACTGAATGTAAATAATACACTTTATTGGCACAAATGCAAATTCTAAGATTGGGAATGGTAGGGAAATAAAGACCTGACAATGAATTTGTAATTTTTAAAAATTAAATTGCTTATGAAGGGTACTTAATTACGGTATTGAAGGAGTTTAAACACATCTTTAGTAGCAATTAGAAGGACCATAAAATTTCTCAAAGAAATTTTTTCTTTTTTTTTTTTAATATTTTATTATTTCCGAGAAAGAGAGAGAGAGAGAAGCAGAGAGAGAGAGAAGCAGACGGAGAGGGAGAAGCAGACTGCCTGCTGAGCAGAGAGCCTAATGCTGGGCTCAATCCCAAGACCCTGAGATCATGACTTGAGCTGAAGGCAGATGCTTATCTGACTGATCCACCCAGGTGCCCCATCAAAGAAATTTTCTAACATTGCTGTTGTCATTCACAAAATAATTTGCTATAAATAAAAATGTCTAGTTATTACTGACAATTATTCTTTCTTTGATAATTTAGAGAAAGAAGTAAGTGTTGTTAATAAATTCAGGGAACACTGAAGCTCATTTTCCTGATTTTTGGCTCCTTAAATCCCAAATCTGTTGCAAGCTCAAGAGTTTTCAATTAGAGCATCATCCAGATGGAAGACCCCTGCACACTGTGCAAGCCCTCTCTCCCAGGATGAAAATTCACTTAAGTCCTTTTTTAATGTGTACGTACATATGCCTTGTGCTGACACTACCTTGCATAATTAAATGGTCTCGACTGATTTGTGATGGGGAAAATGTTGGAAATAATTAGTATTTTCTGATTTGTATAAAGTTGCAAGTTTGCATCAGGGTTGTGCATTTAGAGTGTCTAATTCTGTATCTTGATTTGCCAATAAGGGAGACTCAACTCTTTTGGGGGAACCTCAGAGGATGCAGAAATGAATAACCAGTAGCCAAATACTCACCCCGCTGAAGTGGAGAGCCATTCCCGAAGCCACAGCGCCACACACGGTACTTAGTTTCCCTCCGTTCACAGTCAACCAGTTCTGGTTGGATGGAGCTCTATTGAAGTTGTCTTTGAGTTGGGTTGGAAGGGAGATCTCAGGCTCTTCACAGTATAGGCCACCCCACTGCTCGTCACAGCTGGGTACGGAGAAAAGAAAGGAAAAGTCAACATGAAAAAAACCTCCACAATTGTGTTCTCAGGTTAGTGAAGACAGCTGCTATTCCTAGTCCAGGATGATGAAAGCTTACTTAGCTTCACAGAGCTTTCCAGAATTCATCTGCTTTTCTTTTTCTTTTTTTTTTTCAAAGATTTTATTTATTTATTTGACAGAGAGAGACACAGCAAGAGAGGGAACAGCAGGCTCCCCATGGAGCAGGGAGCCTGATGCAGGGCTTGATCCCAGAACCCTGGGATCATGACCTGAGCTGAAGGCAGACGCTTAACAACTGAGCCACCCAGGTGCCCCATTCATCTGCTTTTCTTAAGTGTGCTTTAGGTTAGAAATAATCTGTGAATTAGCTGCCTCTAGGCATTCCTAAAGTAGTGACTTGGTCTTACAGGGAAAGAAGCAACTTAAAAGAATTTACTAGAGCCCTGTCTCTACGTGACATAGCTCTAGAAAGCTGACAAGAAATTGTGGCTGCCAAACTGAACTGGTAGGTCCTAATAACTCAGGAAATTGGTCTTTTTAAAGAGGCTTTGGGTCAGTTAGGAATCCAAGATTCCATGTTCCAAACCGCAGTGGGTACTTTGGGTAGCATCTGCGATCTCTGACTGAAGGACCGACCTCCGTGTTCAATGCGGGAGGAAATATGAATGTAGGACTGGAGACTCTGGGGTCTCAGAGGTCATTCTGGATATGGGCTAGAATCATTAACCACAGGAAAGGCCTCCCAGGTGTGCGGAGATTAGCGGAGAAGGCAGTATGAATTCTCTATCAGCACCCTCATTCATACTATCCTACCAAATAGCAAAATATTTGAAAATAAAGCACAAAGACCTGTAGTACACAAGATACGTGCAGGCATGCACGCACGCGCATGCACACACACACACACACACACACACACACACACACACACACACACACTTTATTTAGATCCTTCCAAAGATGCTAACGCTCGCTAAGTAAAATACTAGCCCTCTCCATTGAGGGCAAATTGAGCAGGCATTTAAAAACTTTCTTATGCAAACCACACAGGAATACCAATTCAACCACAAGTAATGAATATCTATTACATATATTCAGGCCTAAGTGAGAAAAATACTTATGACATATTTTTTCCGGTCAGAATATGCTGAACTCCCAAACCTCTTCTATGTCCTTTTCTGGGCTCACGTGTGCCACAGGAACACAGAAGGAAATAAAATACAGTTGATGATAATTCACTTTTCTCTTGACAAGATAGCTATTGTTCAGTTCTTAATCTCTAAGCAAGAAGGAAGATACAATATCCATAAGCTCTACAGTTAGCTCAGCAACAGATTTCAAGAAAACCATACGACCGATGGCAGCTTTGAAGTGATTACAAACCCAGTTTCAGAAAAATCTCCCGGCTGGAATGAGAGTCAGGAACTGCCAATGGAAGGAAGAAAACACAATGTACTTACACACAGCTTCCTTGGATGCACCTTCCGTGGCCACCGCACATATCTATACAGCCGTCCCCGATATAGACATTGTCTATGGCCCATGTCTGCTGCTTGTCAAAAGGAGCTGGTTGATGCCAACGGAAACGAGTGGCTTGGGACCTTTGAAGAACAAGAGAATTATAATGAAGATTGTGGTGGGAAAGGAAATGTGTATATTTGAACAAGTGCATGGATGGCTATAACAAAAATGTGGGTACATCCCTAACTTGTGTTCTCAGAAAAGCGTTCATTATTTTAATTACCTATGCAAAACTTTGACTAATAACACCAGGCCAAACTGAACTGCAATAGCTTGAGAATATATTTTGGGCTGATTATCTTTCCCAGCCTTGTAAAAACAGACTAAAACAGAAACTCACACTAATCCTCACCAGTAGCCTCAGGGGAACAGCGAGCCCTGAATTTCCTGGGGGCACCACTGTGGAGTGACACCACGGCTGTTGTTAAGTTATATTTGCAAATTAGGGAAAGATGCCTGTCCTTGAGCCGCCCAACCCCTCCGCATTTGACTTGGAAAGCTCGATTCCAACTCCTTAGTGCTTCTGAAGACTAGACACTTTTGTACAGTGGGCATACTGGTCCACCTCAGACAGCATTCGTGAGGAATTCTCACAATGAAAGTCTTAAGAAGACAGTAAGAGTGTAAATCAGAGGGATCAATGAAACCCTAGATAATTGGATGGAGAAAAGAGAGAGGGTAATAAGGCCACCAGACTTATTTTATATTAATTCAAATGCAATGTAAATAAAATCAAAACAGAGATTCTCCCATTCCAGAAGCAGAAATATATTTGTTTGTTTGCACAGTTTTAGGAAGTGTCTTGTTCAGAAACACAAACTTACGTTTTCAGAGACACTAGATGGCAGTAAATCCAAACACTTCTCAAGGCTCAAGTGATGGTGAACATTTAGAAACCCACAGAGGAAATAATTAGAAAAAGCAAGTTTTGTTTTATGGATTCACTTTCTTTAAGATTTTATTTTTTAAGTTATCTCCACACCCAACATGGGGCTCAAACTCATGACCCCAAGATCAAGAGTCTCATGCTCCACTGACTGAGCCAGCCAGGCGTCCCTGTTTTATGGATTCAGATACTGATATCGTTAGGAGACAGTTAATCACTTGACTGAGAGATACTTGTTTTGAGGAGGACAAAGACCAAACAACAGCAAGGGGTATATGTTTTCTAATTGAAAACATATGCATTAAGTTTAGAAACTAGAAAAGAACAGACCAGAACTAAAAATCTCCGTTCTGAAAATGCATAGTTCAGTTTGATATTTGCTTACTGAGCATCTATGCACTGATTTTTCCATAATATTTCTTGCTCCTCAGCTCCCAGCAGACTACCTAACATCCTCCTATCACTTCCTGTGGCATTTAACCTCAACCCTAAACTCTTCCTGGGCCCCACCCTCCAGCCCTGCATCCTGGCTACTCAGTCTGGAGCACCGCTCCTTCTCCCAGTTCCCAGGGCTCACAACATTCTTTCCCATCTTCTGCCTACGTTTTCTTCATCTCTCTGCCTGGTTATCCCTTATGTGTCCCTCAGGTCTTGGAGGAAGTCTTAAGTCCTCAGAGAAATTTTCTTTTGGGGCCCTTTAAAAATCACATTTATTCCAGAGCAAACTGTTCTTTTCCATTTATAGTATTTATCACGTTTGTAGTTATATATTTATTTGCATATGCATTTCTTAAATGTCTGCCTCCCCCTCAGAAGACTAAGTTACAAAGAACAGCGTTAATCCCCTTTTTTCAACATTATACTCTCACTGCACAGTGCCTAGCACTTAGTAGGTGCTCAATAGGTGCAGGCAGTTAAGGGGCACCTGGATGGCTCAGTCAGTTGGGCATCTGACTCTTGGTTTTGGTTCAGGTCATGATCTTGGGGTCATGAAATCCAGTTCCATGTCAGTCTCTGTGCTCAGTGCAGAGTCCATTTGAAATTCCTTCCCCTTCCATCTTCCTCCCCCGCCCCCCGCCCCCGCTCCTACCCCTGCTTGCCTACACTCTCTCTCTCAAATAATTAAAATCTTAAAAAAAAAAAAAAAAGGTGCAGGGAGTTGGTATCCAGGGGCCACCATTCTCACAGTAAGCAGTTAGAAGATGCTCCCCTGGGGTTGTGCAAGTCAGTGGCTGTGCTGTTCAGTTAATTCCTTTTTTTTTTTTTAAAGATTTATTTATTTATTTTAGAGAGAGAGTACGCAGGCCTGAGCAGGATGAAGGGTGGGGGGAAGGGGAGGGACAGAGGGGAAGGGAGAGGGAGAAGCAGACTCTGCTTGCTGAGCATGGAGACCACCCAGGGCTCGATCTCATGACCCTGAGATCATGACCTGAGTCAAAATCAAGAGTCAGATGCTTAACCAACTGAGCCACCCAGGCGCCCCTGTTCAGTTAGTTCTTAATGATGAAATTTATTAATAATTATGCCTGTTTGCATGCAACAACATTTTATAAATAACACAGTGGAATAACGTACCTCCAGAGCACATGGTTACTTGGATTCTAATAACAAGTCAACACTTACATTCTTATTCTTTCTTTCAGACTATAAACTTCTGAAGGGCAGGAAACATCTCTATTCCTTCAGGCAATATTGTTTTGTATCTCCAGTGCTTATAAAGGGTAGGCAAGTAACCTTAATGTTTTATGATGCTCCATCAAAGCCTTTATCACTTTTTATTGAGGGCTTATTTATGTATAGTTTCCTCTGCTGGATGATTCTCCTTGTTTATCATTTTATTGTTGGTGACACCTATAGATGGGACTTCATAAACATTTACTGAAAGAATAGTAAGTCGACAGCAATAAAGTTGGCAGGAAGAATCAAATAAGAGAGGTCTTTAGGGCGGGTGGGCAGGGACCGGGGGTCAGCGATCTGATGGCTGTCAAAGGGGGAGAAGAACTCCCAGCAGTTGAGAGGTGGCATGAGCTGCCTAGCAGGTGGTGGCTTTCTGAATGCTGGTTGTGTTGAATCACAGTCTGGGCAGCCACTTACCAAAGAGATTGTAGAGAAGATTTAAGAGCCAGACGCATTGTTGGGGTTGATAGCTTTTATGGGGACTTCCAACCATGACATGTTCAGTCTGTACAACTCTGTGGCATTCCACAGAAAAGGAAACAGTGGGAGACCATGTATAGAATTACTAAAACCAGAGTCGGCCACTAAGAGTACAGATATTTAGGGGGCGCTAATCTGTACTCTGGTACTAGTCAGTCCTGTGTCCTGAACAATTTAACATAAATAACGAGGGGGTTAACTTAGAGGACTTCTAGGGCCCTGTCTCAAATGTGATTTTATATTCTTGGGAATAACTGCACTTCATAATTAAGTACCCATAAAACAGGGGAAAATATACTATCCAATATTATTTTATAGGAAGAGGAGACACTTTCACTAAGGGGATGAATTGGAATATAAGTTGAAAAATGAAGGTCTGGAAGTTGAATTTCTAGGACTTCTTATTCCCAGCCCTGTCACAACTTCAGTATATAAAGAGACCAAATAATTTATGTTTATGTGCTGACACCTCCCCATCTGTAGAACCTACGAAAAATGCTACTTCCCACCTCACAAGGGTGTTGTGAAAATTAATTAGCTTGTGTTTACCAAGACCCGTGAGTGTCTTGGTGAAGTCCCTTGGCAGGTGTCATCATTTATCTTGAAACTTCCTTATAATGACAGCCACCACCAGCTGCTGCTTCTTGGAGTTGGGGGGAAAATGGCCCCAGAGCATATTTCTCCTTTTCCGTATCCTTGAAATGTCTCCCTTTGCTTCTTTTCTGAATTTATATCATTTCCTCTTCATCAACTGCACATAGTAAGTGCTCCATAAGTGTTGTTTAATAATTGAACATCCATTGCTATGAAGTTAAAAAATGTTACCTTCAAAGTATGGCTTCCATCTCTGTTCTCCCAGGGAACCTTTCCCCACACTGCCTCCACACCTTTTAATAGGTTTCTATACACATTTCTGAGTCTTTGTATTACTCTTTATTCCAGGAGTACTCTGTCTACCTATGAAGAAGTCCTCATTGTCATCATCACCATGAGAAAAAGCCCTTCGATAGGAACCACACAAAATTTTTAAAAAACCTTTTCACTCTCTCTTAATGCTTCCTTTGCTCTCAGAAATACATAAAATATTTAGGACTAGTAAATATAGCCAACTCTCTTAACTCCCAACGAAGAAGCTGAAGTTCAGTGCCCTAAGTCACAGTGCCGTAAGTCACTCTCACGCAACTGAGAGAAGGCAATAATCTCTTGGTTCGTTACTACAATGTATTCTCCATGAGGAGACCCTTCAAAACTACCTCAACCTGTACAAAATCATCCTATTCCTCCCATGACCCCTAAATATGAGCAGTTGTTCAACTATGGAAGGCTGTATGTATTGTTGCTATGTGTACACCCGAGTCTATCTATTCTGACATTGGCAAGTTAATGTCATAGCTGAAGCCCTTGGCCCTCTGTCTTTAATTAGAGGCTCTGCAATGCCCCATTTCAAAATGTGTCCTATATTTCCCTTGGCAGCTAAGGTCCTGCCTTTATACTGGAAAACAATTTCCTCTACTAGCCTATTTTTCTGTGTTAGACAAAAGTAGAGGATATTCCAAGGGAGATATATAAATGGCTGATAAGTGCATGTTCAATATCATTAGTCATTAGAGAAATGCAAATCAAAACCAAAATGAGATATAACTTCCTACCCACTAGGTGGCTGTAATAAAAAAGGCAGCTATAACAAGTGTTGGCAAGGATGTGGAGCCTTCATACACTGCTGGTGGGTGTGCAGACTGGTGTGAATGCTGTGGAGAACAGGTTGTTCGTTTCCCAAAATGTTGAACACAGAGTTACCATATGACCCAGCAATCCCACTGGTAGGTGTACACCTGGGAGGAAGCACAGATCAGCTCACCTGAACAGAGTGGACCCATGGGTCACAGCCCATGACCTACAGATAAGAGCGAGAGGAAAAGTAGGCTCTAGAGAGGAGGCCTGAAATTTGGTACCAGGAGTGTGAATGAATTCCTTATGGCGAGGGGCTCTTATTAAAGGGATGGGCCATCTGCCAGGGTATCCCTCCTCTGGGGGAGATCCTCATGAAGAAGACACTGAACTATGAACAAAAGAAGGAGGTTGAATTTTGGGGTGGAAATGAGAGGATGACTCTTAGAAACTTCTCTGTACAACTGACTCATTTCATAGGTGTAAGGACTGCCACTCAAGGAGGGGGCCTCTATAACTTCTTAGTTTAGAACTGGCTCTAGAACTATCTCCTGCTGGAGCTGACGTGTTACTGAGAACTCTGGCTGTCTTGAATGGCAGGTAAAGGCTGGAAGACCATTGATTTGGCAGCTAGCTGGGGGTTCTTAATTTAGGCATCCCAGACCTTTTGGTAGAAAATTCCCTTGATGATTATAAATAACACTAGGGATTTGTAGGACACTAAATGACTGTAACATTTTGGGATGTTTAGATAACATTAAACTGTTCATGAAAGAATATTTATGGTCATCTAATTTTCTTTTCTTCTAAATTTCTTACAAAACACTGGGGTCTGAATACTGAGAGGAGAAAGTGTTTGGATCACAGGTTATGACTCCAAACAAATGTGATAAAGGTAAGGTATCCTTATAAGGTGACCTAGATCCTTCATGATACCTCTCTGGAACTAGGGTGGAAAGCATATTACAGGGTTAGCAATAGAAGAATTTAAACAAGCCACCCCACATGGCCTGTCTTCCTTCCTTGATAGAGAACAAATGGAGAGCTTTGGTATAATCCTGCTTCAGCCACCGACTGTGTGTCTATGGGGAAAATCATATAACTTCTCTGTGTCTTTGTCCTCATCTGGAAAGGTTAACAGGGAGACCTCAAGGTTAAAGAGAACTTAAGAGAGATTTCAACCAATTATATTGATTTGTAACCTAATTCGAAAAAAATGATAAAATGTTTTATGAGACAAACAGGGAGATTTGAATACTGAATACTAAGTAAATATTGAATAATAAAATATTGAATAAGAAATTGTCATTAATTTTTAGGTGGAATAATGGTATCATAATTATGTTTTTTAAAGTCCTCTTTTAGAGATACATGCTAAAATATTTACAGTTGAAATGATGTGTCTGGGAATTGCTTCAGAATATGGGGTCCAGAGTGAGTGGTGCTATTGAAGAAACAAGGTTGGTCATAAATCAATAATAGTTGAAGCTGGGTGATGATTATATTGAAATATAGTTTGCTATTTTCTTAAATTTTGTATGTTTGGATTTTAAATAGATAAATGTGAGCCAAAAATAATCTGTGGTCCCTTCAAACTCAGAGCAAAATTTTGATTTGATTATAAAGAAAAGAAAATGGTTATCCTTGTTTTGGTAAAATAAGGAATTACTATTTTTGCTGATAATTATAATTAGTAATGATTATAAAAAACTACAGTGTTCTGGGCAGGCCTACCGAGAGCATCAAATACATTGGACTATCCCTCAAATAAAAGAATTTCCTATAATTTTTAAAATGCCTTCTCAATGGAGAATGATTTATATTTAATTGTTAAAGCAATCTTAAGAATCCATACGTAGCAATATGTACAAAGTACAGCCAAATCTCAAATTCTCTAATAAAACTTTGGCAACAAGGTTGACAATGGAGAAAGCTTAGATGGAATGCAGAATTTCTGTAAGTAGTTTTATTCTCCATTGTAGTGGAAATGGAAATAGGTTTTATTTGTCTTAACATAATGTGAAAATATTAATATATTCAGTATGTGAAAATCCATAGTACCATGGTTTACACCAAACAAAATTACTTTATGTTCTGTTGTCCTAAAAGAACAACACAAATTTGGTAAAGTAATAGCAATGATTTTCAAAGTATCGAAATGATGCCTGAGAAAATGGACATGGAAGAGAAGTCCAAGGCTTCCTTGACTTGACTGAAAATTTTTAATAAGATGTTCAGTAATATGAACGCTTGCAAAAAGTCTTTTAAAGGATACTGGAAAATTGGAAGTAACAATGGAGATAAATAGTACTGAGGCAAGTTTTAAGAATCTCTCCTTTAAAAAATGAACTTGTAATTCCTTTGAATATTTCTCCATGACAAACCCAATAAATACTATATATAGTTATTTGGTTTTCTTAGCATAAGATCTTTGCTTTGCTTTTCTAGTTGGGATTATCATGGAAGAATATCCTCCCTCCCTAAATCTGTTTACCTGAAAAAAGGTAAACCCAACCCCATTCTATTCTCCCAATCCTTCCACAATCTTTTTGCCCCTTCTTGCGCTTATCACTTCTGTAAACTTCTGCAAATGTTAAGTAGTGTGCATGCTGTGGCTAAAACCACCTGGCTTCCAAAGTGTTGTAGTTAATCTTTAAAGACAGTGGTATCAGCCATGTCATTAGGGTTGGTAGGAGGGAATGGATCATCTTCAAACTGTGACTTAAAATAGCCAAGTCACACCTGAGCCTTCCATTGGCAGGACCCCCCCCCCCCCGCCTGCCCCCCCCCCCACTCCCGCAACCTTTCTCAGTGGATTTGAGTTACCTGCCCTTCTGTTGACTCACTCTGGTTCTCAGGTGACATTTCAGAACCCATGCTACTTGAGCCACCTGTTATTTTTAGGTCTGGGATTAGTGACTAGGAAGAGGCAGATTCAGATTAGGGGCTATGAAATGGATTTTGGCATCTTTGTATTTTTTTTCAGCGTCTCTCAAGATCTCCCGCCTTCTCCCTTCCTATTTCTTCTAGGACCATATCTCTTAGGCAAGCAATAAAAATGTAGGAATAATACAGTGGTTAAGCCCACGGGCTCTGGGGCCAGACAAGCTGTATTTATTTCCAGTATCTTACTTAAACTGTTCTTTTGAAGGTCACTGACTATCTCCTTATGGAAATTTATTGTGAAACTTTTTTCTTCATTAGTCTCAGCAGCATATGTCAGGGATGGTGACTTCTTCCTGCTTGATACTCCATTCTCACTTGCTTTTGGTACTCTTCTGATTCTTCTTCAACCTCCTTAATTGTATCCTCACGATTTCTTTAATGACCATTTCCACTTATCCTGCTATTAAATTTAAGGACCCTTTCTTTTCTTTTTAAATGCTCTCCCGCGGAGAGCTGACAGTTTCGTGGCACTGCCTATCACCTCTATGCCCCCGCCTCCAAAGCTGATCATCTTTCCCTGGGCTCCGACCTTCACATCTCTGTCAAATGGATGCCTTCATTTGTATTTCCAGTCGTCACATTGAATTCAGCGTCATTTGGTTCAGTTTGTCACACTGTCCTTCCTGGAGTGAACTGAAGCTTTCTCCCCATTCTCTTGGGCTTCAAACTTCAGAGTCATCTCTTGATGTGCGCAGTGGAGAAGAAGCTAGTGAGTTTTATCAGTTCTTCCTTTGAAATGTCCCTAATATCCGTCTCATCCCCTTGTTAGTTGTAGCCCAGACCCTTGTGACTTCACGCCTTTGCCAATTTCTCTTACTTGAGCCTCTCTGTTCTCCCAATTGTTTTTCTTAAAAGAACATTCCCCGTTCAAAACCCACCACAGTTCATCTTTCCAACAAGTCTAAATTCCTCTGCCTTGCTTCAGTGCTTGTGATAAGTTAAGCCAACTCCACGAACACTTTCCATAGCTTCCAGATATGAGCCTTGTGCCTTCATCAGCAACTCTTGGGCTCTTGCCAGGCTCATGTGTCCTGTTCACATCGTTTCCCTAATTTAGAATGTTCTTCTCCTTACCCACCTACTTCCTAGCCATCCTTTGAGGTCAGGGCCCATCTTTTCCATGAAACCCCCTCTAACTCTGGCATTCAACGCTGTCTCCCATCTCTCAATACCTATGGCATTCCTAGCCCATTCCTCACTGAAGCTCTCAATTACATGCAGCCCATTTTATTTTTAAGTTGTTTATTCTTCCCCAGTCAGATGGTAATCTCCTCCAGGGCAGGAACTTAAGACAATGTCCGACCATTTCCATGCGCTTGCTCTTGTTATGGGAGCTTAGGAAGACTTCTTAGTCTGACTGAAGATGAAGTCTGATAATCACGAGTGTGATCATGTTGTTAACACATAAATGTGAAGATGACCTACATTTTATAAATGTTCACAATGTCCCAAGCTCTTCCATGCACATTTATTTGATTTTTTACATGACAAAAAGTCTCTTCATTTTTCACATGAGGACCCTGCAGCTTTGGGACATGGGATGACTTGCTTAAAAGCTCACAGGGCTGAAAAGCTAGAACTCTCCACTAAACCACAATGCTTTCCATTCATTTTTGAATTTCCAGTAAGATCTAACTGAACCAGTGTATATGGGAGTAATAGAGACTATGATTCTACCCACCTCAGCTTATTTAGGTTCTAACGTAGAAATGTCCGGAGCAGAGTGTGATGTGTCTTGTGTTCAGTCTCAGTGCTCCCTGCCCAGTGAAATGCATGAGCATCCATTCAGTTCTTCAACTCAGAAACTAGAGTTGTCTTCAACATTGCCCCTTCCCTCGCCTTCCCATGTCCATTTCACCATGAAACTCCATTTTATTGCTTCCATTTCTCTTGACTTTCTCTACTTCCCTTCATGTCTCCAGCACCTTAGTCCAAGCTACCAACACTCACTGCCTCTTCAAGAGTCTCCTTCCAGCTGCTCTTATCCTCCCCTATTTGTTTTCCAATTAGAATAAGCTTTTCTGGTGCAAATCTGAGCGTGCCCCCCATTCCCAAACACTTTAGCAGATTTTTAAGCACCTATATGACATATCCCCCAATCATTTAAAACATTTTTTTTTAAAGATTTTATTTGAGAGAGAGAGAGAGAGAGCACAGAGGGAAAGGAAGAGAGCAGAGAGAGAGGGAGAAGCAGACTCCCCAGTGAAGAGAGAAAGCAGAGGGTACAGAGAACGCAATGATGTGGGGCTCAATCCCAGGACCCTGAGATCATGACCTGAGCCGAAGGCAGACACTTAACCGACTGAGCCACACAGGCATCCTGGGCATATCCCCAAATCTTCAGTATGACCTACGATACTTTTCATGGTCCGACTCCATCTCACTCCACTTTCTCTCTAGGTCAGATCCATTCATTCAGTATCTCAGATACGCTTGTTACCTCCTATCATAGGCTGTTTCCTTTGTCTGGAACACTGCTCCCCCTCCTCCTCCCCCAGTTAACTGCTATCCATCCTTTATCTCTTACTTCAATGATGTTTTCCTCCAAAAAGTGTCCCTTGATTTTGTTGATCAAGGCAAATCTCCCTAGGACATATGATCTCTCAGCATCATGCAACTGTCCACCATCAGTTGAATTTTTTATTTACTTTTGCGATTACTGGTGATTTCTGGTTAATCTCTCTCTCTCTCCCACTGCACTCAAAGTTTGCTGAGGCAGGGATAAGTTCAGCCCCTCACACAGACCTGGCATATAATTAAATGTTTCAAAAGTATTTGTTTAATGGATGACTACATGAAGGAATACTCTATACTGATGACTACCGGTCATTTTAGTCTGGGTAATGGTTTGATGTCAGTTTGTGGATAACCAACTTCAGTTGACTCTTACTACCACTGTGCCAACAATACTGGAAACTTGTGGCTCTGTGATAAGTGAATGAGTGGACAAATCTACCATCGGCACATTGTCACAGTCACTCCTCACCCCTACTTAGCACATGGCTTTAAGTCCTCAGCATCATGTTTGTTTATGATGAAGAGCTACAAACGGAAATTCTCAATTCTGTCCTAGTGGACAATGTAAGCATAGATGTCTCAATACTTTGCAGATGTTGAGGCTGTAAGTTCAGCTCAAAACAAAGAAATGCCATATTGAAAAAGTGACCGGAAACTAAGAGCAGATATAGATACGCTAACTTGTGTTTGAGACAAAGTGCTCTGAGCCTGGCACATTGTTCTAATGATCTCTGGCATATGGCAGAGCACAGTAAGAGGTGGGTCTGGCTTGGAGTCCATTCATGTGCATTTCTTTCTGAATTATCCAGAGGGCCTTACTATAAGGCACCGTCACCTTTAAGACCACGGTATAACATGGGCTTTGAGGGTAGTACAATAAACAAACTGTATATTTTCAATATGATAACAAGAAGAAATGGCTGCTCATCAGATTTTTCAAATGTCATTCGAAAGGGTCAAAATTCTTATGGGTATGTGCAAAAGACAATTAAAAGATAGATTAAAAGATGGAGAATAATTACCTCTCTTGAGTAGAAGACTCAAGGGTATAATGACTTGCTGGAATAAATCTTAGAATGTCACTTATTTGCAAAATGCTACCAAGTAGCTGGGTAATAATTCACAGAATTCATAAAGCATTAGAAGACTACTGCCTTAATGGAGTTTTTTTTCCTATTTCACTTATTAAGATCGCCTTAATAATTCATGCATGGCAATACCTTTAATGAGCAACACAATCTCACGTATCTCATTTAAACTTGGCAACTCTACTGACAGTTAATATAGTCTTGTACCGCTGAGCCAGCAATTGTAGAGAAGCCCTAGGCTGTTAGCAACTGAAACCAGCCCATTTATGATAAACCCAAGAAAAGTTATGTCCTAGATGAATAGTTGAATTTTATGATCATTTGCTAGGAAGATTTATTCATTCTTCATTCATGAGGAGGTAAGAGAACAATAATGAGCCCAAACTATAACTCCTGTTCCACATGGTTGAACTGGTTGCTTTGCTTCTCTCTTAATGGCAACAACTGGTTGCCATTTTGTTTTTTGGAGGGAACAGGAATTCCTATCAAGATTTTGAAGCTTCCCTATGATTAGCACCTACTTAGTGAAAAGAGAGAGGGTCGTTATCCACTAGGCAAGGTGAATTCTCTGTTTTACTCAAAGCATTTACCAGGCAAATTTATGAAGCCACCGTCATTTCTTATAGGCACAATGCATGATGCATTCATCATTGTTTTTCATATAAAAAGAATGATCCAGGTGATAATTTCCAAGATACTCTTGAAAATAAAATTTCAAAAGCAGACAATAATTTTAATACACATTTATTTGCTGTATCTATTTGATATGACACCACCCACTGCTATATCTACAGTAGTCTGACTGAACAGAAAGCAGACTCCATTTAAATCTGCTCTGTATCCAACGTGCCTGCTCTAAATTTAAGTGAATCAAGTTGGCGATTCTCGCTGATTCAGCCACTGTTTTCTTACAGATGCCATTTTTTCAAAATATTAGTTAAATGGAAGTCAGTATAGGCCTGGCTTTTGGGAAAACACAGAATGATGTCACCACAAAAACTGGTTTCTACTTCGCTTTAAGTGTTTTTTTTTTTAAGAAAATGCATTTTAAAATTATTTATTTATTTAAGTAATCTCTACACCTGACATGGGGCTCAAACCCATGACCCTGAGATCAAGAGTTGCATGTTCTTCCAACCAAGCCAGCTAGGTGCCCTGCTTTTTTTTTTTTCTTTCTTTTTTTTTTAAAGTAAGCTCTATGCCCAATGTGGGGCTTGAACTCATGATCCCGAGAGCTAGGGTTGCATGCTCCACTGACTGAGCCAGCCAGCCACCCCCTATTTTGCTTATTTTTTTTAAAGTAAACTTTATGCCTAATGTGGGGCTCAAAGTCACAACCCTGATATCAAGAGTCCCATGCTCTACCGACTGAGCCAGGCCGGGTGCCCTTGTTTTGCTTAGTAATTCGAGCCTGGCCATACCATCAACAAGTAACAAAATTGCATGTATCTTATTTAAACTTGTTGTCCTAAAATCCAACATGCCAAATAATATCAAATTGGGGTTCAATACATGCAGAAGCATCCATACCTTGTATAAGGAGGGAGGGGCAGAGTGATTCTGGTCCATTTGTTGAAAGTGTCTGACACCAGGATCCGCTGCAGGTGATAGCGGCTACATTCAACATTGGTAGGTAGACAGTCCCTTACCAACGGGTGCCATGATAATCCAAGATCTACCGAGTATTCCAATTCAATAGCTGGAACAGGAAACGTTATTCTGAATAGAAATACATGTATGCAGACCCAGGAACCATAATTACTTATGTTTTCTTATGTTTTAATTCAAACATCAATTTGATTTTTCCTCTGTATTTATGTTTCCTATTTTGAAATGTTTCTTGGTTAGATTTTTCCTTCTGTACATTACTAGTTACTATTTTTCACTTTCCAGATTAAGATAGTTTTACTTTTAAGGGGCTAGAATCAAGTGAAATATAAAGTAAATTTTCCTGAATCACTCTGTTATACTGAGAAACTTTCAGAACAATCATAACAAAACCATTGTTCATATGCAGGTAAGCAATAGTAATGGTAATTATATACATATTTATTGTTTAATGGTTGCAGTATATTATGAAATTATACAAATTATATATATGTACTATAATAACTATACTATGTCTATTTATTTCATGGTTAACATGCAAGTACAAACATAGTAACCATATATTTTAATGATTACTTTTTAAATAGTTTAAAAAAATTGAGCAACTTTCTCAAAATCTGACCATTCCACAGGGATCCTGACCAACAATGCCAATTTTGCTCCTGCTATAGGTAAAACTGCTTAGAAATGGCAAAATCCCTTGTGCTCACATATCCTGCTCTGCTGTGTTATAGAATATACTGGGAAATCAGCGAGGTATAAGGAGGTAGCTGGAGGCCTTGCAATTTGTGCCAAAGCATGCAGTCAGGCCTTGGGTCTAGGAAAAGCAAATCTTTCTTTCTTTTTTTTTTCTGAAAAATCCAACTTATAACCTGTGTTTTATATTCTTCTTTATTTCCTGCTTCAAGTCTATAAACTGCTCGAGCCCCTACCTCCCTACTTAAACTGCTTTCTCTAAGGTCGTGATTCTCAATCTTGGCTGCACACTGAAATCACCTGGGTACCTTTAGAAACCACGAATGCCAGGGTCCCACCCCCAGGGACTGTGATTTCACTCTTCTGGGGCACAGCCAAGGTGTCCGGAGCTGTGCCGCTTCCCAGGTGATTCTCATGTGCAGTCAGCGTGGGACCACTCACTGCAGCACGGTTCCTAGCAACACTAGAAAGTGAAATACAGTGGTCCAGCTCAGTCTTCATTGTTTTTATCCTTCCTACAGCGGTAGACATCATTGATTATTCCCTGATTCTTGAAACTTTCTTTTCTTTTGGAGGACATTATTCTGAATCTCCTGTCTTACTTTCCCTCTGACTCCTGTGCTAACGAGCTCAGCTATGGGCATTCTTCCAAATTCCATTTCTGGCTTTCTATTCTCTGTGTATACTCCTTGGGCTTCAACTATTATCCCTGTGCCCAGATCTGCCAATTTTATGTCTCCAATTAATTTCCTTCATTCAATAAATGTTTACTCAGCCTGGCATTGCACCGGATGTTGGCATATTGTGATGCACCGTTTAGACAAAGTTCCTGCTTTCTATCTCGTAAATCCTCCTCACTCAAGGACATCTCCACTTAAAGCTACTTGCACCCAAACTAAAGAAAAACTCACCATTTTCCCTCATAAATAAACATCTCTTCTTAACTACCAAATTCTATCAATGGTGATACTTTTGCACTGGTCTTTCTGGGTTCAAAGTTTAGAAATTATTTTAGAAATTTTACTCTTCTCTTTTTTACTCTCGATGTTCAAACTGGCACCTGGTTTTGAGATTTTTCTGCTTCTTTCCTTTGTGCTTGCATTGTCTCATATCAGTTTTATCCATCCCATTTTTCTTTAGGCTACACAGGGAGGACTTCATCACCTCCTAGAGAGAGGACCACTGAGGCTTCTTTATTGGCATACCCACCTTCATCAGCTCCTGGGCTAATCGCCCTAAAACAGACCGTGTCACTCCTCTGCTCTTGTGCCCCTTTATTCATGTCCTTGTCAAGCACAGATTCTTGTATGTGCCTTTTAAGGCTCTTCTTCCTTAGCTGCAAACTCTGCTTATCCACTTTCCTCTTTGATTTTATCATTCAGTTCAACCTTTCTCCAGAGGTTGCACCAGCACGCAGTAGAAAGTACACAGGACTGGGCTTATGAAAGCAGAGTGTCAGTCCTGGTGCTGCTGCAGGCCTACTGGGTCATAACTTACCTCCCTGGATTCTCATCACCTTCCTATGCTACTGAGGAGAACAGGTATCTAGGACCCTAACATCCTTTTCTATTTTCAAAATCAGCACTCTACTCTCCTCCACTAGATGAAAATATTGCCTATTTAGGCGGTCTGCCCATGGGTTTTTCCTAGGGACTAGGAGCACCCCCACCTCTGCTTCTTTGCTTATGCTGCTAGCCTAGCTTGGGATGTCCTTGCTTCTCCATCCACCCTTCAAATCCATTCCAGTCATCAATGCCCACTTGAGACTAAGCTTCTTTGTGAGATCTTCCCCAGATCCTGGATTGGCCATCCATTGGTCATCTCATTCTCCTCTGAGCTTTCATTACATTCTGCATCAGTACCAATCCATAGAGCACTTGATTTAGTCACCTATTGGACTCTGTTCACTCCTGTTGACTAGTTTAGTGTTGACTGATTGAATCTGAGGTAGCAAGAGCATTTCTGGGAGCCCCCCTAAGATATGTCATTTAAGTTCAAAGTAAAGAAAATATGAAAAATCTGGATTTTGCAAGACCTTGGAAGTAACCAAATTCGTCAGATGTTGGCCCCCTGGAATCTAAAACAGGACAAAGTCCTTGTGAACATTCTCATCTGCATCTCTTAGAGGAAGAATGATATGGGGTGGTTAAAGACCAGAAGACCCCCAGAATCCCGACAGGCTTGCAAGTTACAGTGAAGGGTCCAAGTACGAAGTGATGTCAGTCTTTATATCTCCTAAGATAGGTGTGTCTATGTTTGTGTGTTGTGTGTGTGTGCACACACGCACGTGCAAGGTATGTAAGTTTGAGTGTGTGCGTGCACAACCTAGAGGATGCAAACTGGTCACAATGAGGGTGGCCTAGAACATGCTATGACCCCGAATGGCAAAAACTATAAGACAAAATGGGAACAACGAAATTTCATGATTCCTGGAGCGATGGAAAGAAGACAGTAGCTGAACTAATATAAAGCCCTATGAATTAAAACCCATATATATACAAATTCATGTGTAAATCCTATTGCTGACTCTGGCATTCTCTATGTGATGAGAGTCCCTAATTCTGCAGATCTGATGGTAAAAGAAAAATATGGATTTAAAAAAAAAGACAAATTAGGTGTTATTATTTATATGTAAAGAAGTCTTCAAGTACCTATACTTAAAAATAAGCTCACATTACGAGGCTTTAAAAAAGAGACTTCTAAAACTTAATATATACACACATTTTCAAGAATGCGATCATGGTTTGACTCACGCGCACTTCTGTTTTACTTACAGACTTGTCAGAGGTGCCACAGATGCCCATTTGCACACGTCTGTCTCTCTACCTGGAGATGGAATACTTACCATAGCAGGAGTCCGTGACCGAGCAGGAGGCAGCAAAATCGATCTGCAGGAATGAATCGTCATTCACGGCGATGTCTGTGGTGACCACGTAGCGGGTGCTGGCCTTTTCGATGAAGACCAGGGCGTCACCAGTGGAGCCGCACACGGGCATCTTGGTGCCTCCCGGGTGGAGCAGCCATTTCCTACTATCCAGGTTTGTGAAATCGTCCTCCAAGACCGTATTGCCAGAAATATTTCCTCCAATAAGAATCTGAAAGGTATTTTTTTAAGAAAAAGAATTTTCAATATGGTTTCAAGATAGGAGAGAGTTCGGTCTTCTTGTTTGTTTGTGTTTCTCTGTCAGATCACTCAACACGGGCGTCACGCGGCGAGCATACTGTCAGGGGCCTTTTGCTTTTGTTTGTGTGGTCTGCTTGCCCATCTGGCAAGAAGCGGCAGAAAACAAATCGAAGTATTGACAAAACCATTCACAGCCTTCATGGGCCAAACTGTGCCTTTGCAAACTACATGCGCCCAAGCTGGGAAAGCAAAATTTGGCTTACATGTGATTATTTTCCAAGTGAAATTTCTATTTAAGGACAGTTGTATCCTAAGGCATTTCAGTTGCAGTTCTTCGCCTGGATTCTACCGTTTGTTAACAGGTTCTTTGAGTTCTATTTGACACGCATTTTATTATGGATGAAGATCCTTTAGAACTGTCCATAAGGACGTTAGGAAGATTTATTTATTTCTTCCTCAAAGGCTAGGAAAGAGGATTTGGAAGCAAGTGCATGTGGTACCAATGTTAATTTGCACATTTTCCTTTTCAGAGAATTATAACCTTGCATCACGCTTGATAAAGTCCCTCTACCCATATGGCAGATTTCTCTATGCACAGGACCGGGGCCTTCTGTGGTGTCGTTTGTTTTTATAGGCTCAGGCAATTGAAGGAAAAGAGAACGAAAGGAAGCTAAATGGCATATCTAATCTAGCTGGGTGCCCATAGGCAAGTCATTCAATTGTGGGTCCCGGGCTCCCTCGACTGAGCGAGGGGGCTGGACTGAATGTGATCTAGGCCACATGCAGCTCGACTGCCAACAATTATAACAGTTAATTTTGAATGGACTGACCTGGTCGATAACCCAGGGACTGTAGAAGTGCCCGTTTTCAGATGGCTGCCACCAGCGGAGGCGAGTAGAAGCAGAACGGGCTTTCAAGGGTATCTCCAGGGCGATGTACCTGCCCACGTTGCTGGAGTTGCTGAAAAGAAACTCTTGAAGGAGACTCCACGACAGGCCGCCATTGAGTGAATACTGGAGAAGCACAGGTTGGCTCCTGGGGTCAGGGACACCTTTACCACATCCCAGTCTCATGAAGAACTGCACAAATCTGAAATGAGGAAGATTTATTGTAGACTTTTTTTTTTTTTTTTTTTTTTACTTCAGTGAGAAATTCACACTGTTCACAAAAGACAAGCCCACAGGGTCATGGGTGGGGGAGATAAATGCATGGCTTTAATGAATATGATGATTTAATGAATGTCCAGAGCAATCATTTTGAAGTCCGATTTTCCTTTTTAATGTAAGGAAGTTAATAAAATGTGAAGTCTGGAAAAAGGCAACTCTGTACCCATCTTCATATTTTGTCCCCCTCCACAAAGGTGAGTCTGAGGGAGCTGAGCACTCACCATACCCTCTGGCCATCCTATAAGAAGATGGGAGGGCTCCAAAGACTCTACAAGTGTGGGAGTGTGTGTTGTTACCTATTTAAGATGAGTTTATCCTTAGTATCTGAAACTGGAAGAATGTTATGAATGTAGTTTATGCCATTAATTGGCAAAATCATCCATCCTCTGGTTTTACCAGTCGTTTTTCAGATCTCCTGTTACTGGTCTGGGGAGACACATTTAAATGCAGAGGTTGTAGCTCCTCTTCGTGAAAGGCCAGGGCTCTTTTGGAAGAGGTGTGTCAAGCCTGGGCCCCTTTTCCATCTTTTGTGCCAGGGGCAGGGAAGCGCAAGGATGGGGGTGGTGGTGAGGGTGGGCTGTGCCAGCCTCTGACTATTGCTGGGTCTGGGATGGATGATACTGGCCATCGAGAAGTGTGGCGGACAGCCAGGGGCAGCCTTCCCAGCTGGCAGGGAGGTGGACGGAGAAGCAGCGACCAGCTGGGGTGCCAACGAAAACTAGCTCACATGTTATCTTTGGCAGGCAAGCTGCTGGTGCCTGGTCTGGCCGCCGTGCTAGCTGGTAATGCAGAATAAATTTCATGTGTAACCCAACACATACGCCCAATTATGTATGCATGTCAAACATAGGAAGCATATTGGGACTTATAATAAAAGTTATCAGTTCCATACATAAAATCATGCGTTCTTCATGGCTTTCTCCTCTCCCCCATCTCCATTAACTAGGCATTCATTTATCTTACAACCCCAAGAAAATTGGGATTTTACATGGAGCATTCTGAGGTCAATGTATGCAAATCCTACACAGCATGCTACTGAGATGAGATAAATAATGGAGCTTTTAACATTGGATTAATGAAAAAAAAATACATAGTTAGTGCCTAGTGGACGTTGATATCTATGAAAACAATAACCATTTATAGAAAAAAAAACCCTTTTGTCCTATTGTCTACTTGTATTGGGAAATGTTTACAGATTAATTTAGTTATGGATAAATCCATGCCAGAATTATTTAGAAAAACCCAGTAATTTCTAAATTAGAGAACTCAACTGCCCATGATAAATCTGAAATAAAGAGCATCAAATTAAACCATGTGCATTAAAATAGGATGAAGAGAAATAAAATTTTGCTATCACTGTAAAATTATCTCACAGAATTGTATTTTTATGATCAAATTTATAATTCAATAAATGAAAGATTTAGGTGAAAGAGGAGAGTAAATATGTTAAGATCTATTTTAAGATACTTGGAAATGTTTTTAAAAAACAAAAACACGACTTCTCTGTTCACTTGCAAAAATAGGTCGGGGTTCCATTTTACACATGTTGAGTTGTCTTCTTTATTTTCCTGGCTAAGTTTTTGGCTTGTCAAATGATCAAGGGATACACATCTTGACAGGACATAATCCTCTGAGCCAGTTTAAAATATTTGTTTCTGAGAGGCTGTGCTCAAATCAGAAAATGAGTGCCTAGAAAGCATGAGCAAATCATTGGAAAGAAATGCTTACAAAGAATAAGGCTACACTTCAAATATTCTTAACTTAAATTGCTAATGGATATAAAATTAATGGTGGGTAATTTGAGGACATATTGTAGTTCAATTAAGCTTTCTACTAAGCATGGTGTAGATAATTTTGTACATGGTCCAAGTGCTCCCGAAAAGTATTCTCTAGAAGGTGGATAAAAAAGATGCAACCTTATTTTCTTGAAGTGAAAGTAAGTGAAACATTGTCATTTCCTAGTCACCATCTTGTAAATATCACCAATCTTGTATTAACTTTTGTCTGTTTAGCTATGTTTCATTTCTGATCTAGCTTATTTCACAAAGCTCCCTCATTTTAGGATGGAAATTACATGAACTGTGTCTTCACGGAGCCTTAGATAAGAGAGAAAGCTCAACATTTCCAATGGAAGGCCTTGCCTTTGAGATGTCTGCTTCTTTCTGATTTGATTACGTTCTGTTACTGTACATCACAACGTGGTTTCTCGACGGCATCTAAAAATGTTTACCTAGCATGTGATAAATCCAGATCTCGTGTCATCAACATGCGCAAGCCATCTTCATTGAAAAAGAGGTTGTTTCCACTGGAAAGAATCCCACACTTCCGAGATGGCTTTCCACCACTCATCAACAAGAATCTATCGGATTCTAGCTGACCTGTAAAAAGTGGTAAAGGTGATTTACCTATGACCCCAAAGACAGTCATACTCTTTTTTAAAGGAATATGGTTAAGCGCTTTAGGCAGTTTTGAAATACAAAGTCATGAACACTGAAGTCACATATTTTGGGAGAAGAGGTCTCTTCAACAGTTTAGCTTGTCTGAATTGTTTAACCTGGGCTGTATAATTTAAGGGGCCACATGACAGAAGGGGGGGTGGGGCTTTTCCTGAGTAGCTGTGGTCCAGCCAGATGGGTCCTTCCTCTCAACTCTCCTACACTACAAAAAAATGACACTGGCAGGCAGAGAGTGATTCAGGCCAAAAGTAAGAGAGGGTAATGCAGTTTTTCCACTGGCCTCTTCGCTGTGTCTTTGCTACTCTGAGGACCGTGTCAGGCAGGTATTACAAAATATTTTTAAAAACACAGTTTTAATGGAAGAAGTTACAGTGTAATTTAATATTTTCGATTAAATAATGTCTTTTCAAAACCAGCTCACAAATCTCTCCAGATACTTACCTTAGATCTAGGTTTTTTTTTTTTTTTTTTTTATTGTGGTAAAATGCACACAACACAAAATTGATCATTTTCAACATTTTTTTAAAAGATTTTACTTATTTATTTGAGAGAGAGACAGAAAGAAACAGCATGAGAGGGGAGAGGGTCAGAGGGAGAAGCAGTCTCCCCGCTGAGCTGGGAGCCCGATGTGGGACTCAATCCCAGGACTCCGGGATCATGACCTGAGCGGAAGGCAGTCGCTTAACCAACTGAGCCACCCAGGCGCCCTCATTTTCAACATTTTAAAGTGAACAACTCAGTGGCATTTAGTACATTCATATTCATGTTGTGCAACTGTCATGACTACCTAGTTCCAGAACTTTTTCATCACCCATGAGGGAAACCTTAAACCCATTGAGCAGTCACTCCCCATCCCCCACCCACCCAGCCCCTGGCAAACTCTAATCTGCCTTCTATCTCTATGGAGTTGCCTATTTTGGATGTTTCACAGAATCATATGATATATATATATAGCCTTTTGTGTCTGACTTCTTTCACTTGGCCTAAATGTTTTCAAGGTTCATCCGTGTTGTCGCATGAATCAGTATTTCATTCCTTTGTATGGCTGCATCATACTCCATTGTATTGATATACCTAAATCTAATATTAAATTGTACTTAAAACCATAAATATCTTATAATAATTTTATAAACAACTTGGGAAAAAGAAAGAAATCATTTGATCCCACCATCCTAAAATACTGTTACACTTGTTTAAGACTTTTGTTTTATGAGAATATTTTCCCATTGTTTTATCAGAGTACACATCCAAGTACATTTTTCTATAACATTATCGTCAGACAAAGTGATGTTAGATTCTAGGTATAAAACTGAGGTACAGAAAGTGATGAGAGGCTGCTCAATGATGTTGATAAATGACGACAGGAATTTATATTTCCGGAAACTTGTTCCCTCTACCGAAGATTAACCCTCTAGAGACGGTTTCTAAAATGGTCACTAATCAGCAATTCTACGTGATGGAAGAAGTGGTGAAACCAGCTTGAGTTTTCTCAGTCACGGCCTTCCTCATTCTCGCTGACCATTGTTTCAAACACTGAACCCTATACAATTCAGAACTAAATGAAGGCATGGGTGGTCGCAGTTGTAGGGACAAACAATGAAACGTTAGACTGGAATTCATGATTACTTCTGTATTACAAATTACATTTAATATGTAGGTTCTTTCACAAAGCTACATAGGACTTATTTTAAAAGATTACCTTCAAAATCATCCTTGAGAAAATCGGGATTTTTGGTGCTTATTTTACAGGTGGGACCTGAGTAGCCGGGATCACATATACACTTGGTTCCATTGATACAACCCCCATGTCCATTACACATCTCTTCACACTGGGGACCAATATAGACATTATCGATGGCCCACGTCACTGGCTGAGAGCCAGCGGGGTAAAATCCTTGGTACCATCTGAAACGCACAGATCTGGAAAAGAGGTACAAGTGTTTTAAAATCAAAGCAATACATGTCTTTCTCTGATTGACTTATTTCGCTCAGCATAATACCCTCCAGTTCCACGTGTCATATGACCTCACTGATAGGAGGAATTCTTAATCTCAGGAAACAAACTGAGGGTTGCTGGAGTGGTGGGGGGTGGGAGGGATGGGGTGGCTGGGTGATAGACATTGGGGAGGGTATGTGTTCTGGTGAGCGCTGTGAATTGTGCAAGTCTGTTGAATCACAGATCTGTACTTCTGAAACAAATAATGCCATATATGTTAAGAAAAAAAAAAAGAAGAAGATAGCAGGAGGGGAAGAATGAAGGGGAGTAAATCGAAGGGGTGATGAACCATGAGAGATGATGGACTCTGGAAAACAAACTGAGGGTTCTAGAGGGGAGGGGGGGTGGGGGGATGGGTTAGCCTGCTGATGGGTATTGGAGAGGGCACGTTCTGCGTGGAGCACTGGGTGTTATGCACAAACAATGAATCATGGAACACTACATCAAAAACTAATGATGTAATGTATGGTGATTAACATAATAAAAAAATAAATAAAGTCGAAGCAATAGAACAACACAGCTTCAAAGTAAGGACATCTGGTTAAGGAGCAGCGGCCAGTTACTACCTCTGCACCACACTCAAGAAGTAGAAAACTCGATTTGACATTTCGAGAACACAAACTCCATCCCTCAATCTCCAGGATTTTGCCAATTTACGTTCCTGTTTCCTGTAAGCCCTTCCTAATCCTATCACTAGGTCAAATTCCACCTGACCCTCACCTTTTTCAACAGTGACTCCTTTGGGGATGCTTTCTCCATTCTATCTACACTCTGCGTAACTAATCTTTTTCTTCATAAATTGAGGTAAAATTCGCATAACATAAAAGCAACCATTAGCCATTTAAAGAGTACAACTGGGTGGCAGTCAGCATATTCCCAGTGTTTAGCTAACCACCATCTCGATCAAGTTCCAAGGCATTCTCATCACCCCAAAAGGAGACCTTGTGTCTATTAAGCAGTCACTCCCCATACCATCCTAGTTCCAGCCCCCAACAAACATTAATTCATTTTATTTCCAAGTAAATTGTCCTATCATATTGTTGATGATAGCTTCTTGGAAATAATCTACATATTTAGGTAGTAGTCCAAAAACAATTTAGTATGTTCTATTAGACACAAAATTCAAAGCAGACATTTATTTTTGAGGGGACTCATCTTTGTACCCTATGAATGTGTCCCATTTTCAGTGATCATCGAAACCAAATTCAGAATAATCTTTTGAGAAACAGAAATTAGAAGTCAATTTTGGAAGTATTCATTAGGCTTCTAACGTTTAGTAGATCGTAAAGCAGATGGAGTCAAGTTCCCCAATTTCGTTGTTTATCTCAAGACTCCAACCACACTGAGCTGCTCCCAAAATGCCAGTTCATAATTACATTTTATTTTCAAATACTTGTCAGAGTTTAGTCTTGGCAAGAAGCACTTTCTACCCTTTGAACTTTCAGACTGCTGAGCTGAGGGAAATGGCTAGAGTTTTCCTTTGAACAAAAGCCTACATGGATTTTTTTGAACTCCTTATTTATTCAAATGTTCTGAATACAAATGAACCACCTTGGCTGGATATTTATTATTGTTCACCTGCCTTGACACAGAAACTACAAGCACTATGATAAATGGGCTGAAGGGTCTGGTTTCACTGTGCTTCCCTTCTGCTGAAATCTTATTTTGAAAATTTCTCACTGCCACCCTCCCTGGTGAATGTCAGCGTCTGTTCTCCCAAGCCAGTGGTATTCAAAAGGATCTGTTTTTTAAATGTAAACTTAAAATTTCAAGCACATAATGGTGCTTTCTTTAGACAGGGGTTTTGGTTGACTCATTATGAAACTGTATAAAGCAAAAGCAATTAGGAAGTTTTACAGACAGAAAGACTCCTAGATGAAAAGGACACAAAGGTGATGTGAATCATCAAAACTCAATGGAGGCTCAATACTTCATGCTTCAAATGTGAATCGACAAACACGGTCATTTTGTACCCGAAAACATTTCATATGCTCTCTTGGTATCTGGTGTCCACTAAGTGCACAGAAAAGGGTAATTTAAACATGGGTTATGTATATTTTTTAGCATCTAGCTTGTACTGTCACTATGGACCATGTTGAATACAAACCAAGCAATGGTTCACTGAGTTGGAGAAAATTTAACTTTTGCCTTCCAGCAATTCATGCCTGTGTGGGTTTTAAGAAGAGTGCTAATTCTCTTCCCGAAACAAGGACCAGACAACACTATTAAGGCAAATACTTCTCTTCACAGAAACGGTTGAAGGCAGTGTGGAAGGTAGGTTTATACCATTCTGAGAGTGGGCATGCCTCTTGGATGGATTTCCTTTCTTTTTATAGAAATAAAAATGACACGGAGTACAAATAACACGATGGCCTAAGTTCTGCACCTTTATCATTGGAGGAGGTATATTTTAAACTGACACTCAATAGCAGTGGGTGAAAATATATACATTTCTAATGTTCAAATTATATTGCCTTATGATTTCTCTCGTTCAGATTTCCAAACTGTATTTCCTTATGCATCAGCACAGCCCCGTGGACATCACCAATTCTAAGTGAGGTGGTTTCCATGACACTGAAGCAACTGTCCTGTGACTTTATCCCATATTTCTTTAAAGAGGACTGTTTCCATGTGGGAATGTGCTGAAGCAAGTCTCAGTTGTTAAAACAATGTAAATTCATGCCCTACACCCTGTCTTTATGGTGGTTTCCTCGTTAATCCAATTCTTAGCCGAGCAATAGGAGGAAATGAGAGATCCTTTAAAGAGAAAATTTGGAGCTTTTCAACAATAACCATAATGGTCACAATCTTGGTCCTAGATGCCTGCGTGATCGGCCTGCAGGCCTTTCTCTGCCTACACTGACCATACGCGTGGATTTTGGGCAGCTAGGCTTCTGTTGCATGGCTTAGCTTTCTGACTATAGCTGATTGATTCAGACTGTCTTTTCTAGAAATGTGGAGTTAAGAGTTCCAGCACATGAGAGTGGTTGTTTGCTGAGTGATGTTAAAGTCAACATGATAAAAATGAGGGTCACACACTCCTTTTGCTGAGGTCCTCATTCTTTCTGAGTGGGGTCCATGAAATTCCCCAGTATGCTTCTAGTAAGTTTTTCCACTTTTTTGGTAAGCCCTTTATATTTCCTGCAACATAGGATCTTAAATAATACAACTGATTTTGGGTAAAAAGTTTTTCCTGAGCTGTTTCTCCCTGCCATATTCTTCTATAGACAATCCTCCCCACTCCCGGCAATAACAGCTTTCTGGTTGTGCCGGCTGAATTGTCAGCTCTGTCTTCTAGAGAACCATGAGGACATTCTGCTTAGTAATGCTTTTTTTTTTTTTTTTTTTTTAATAGTTGGATTTTCCACTGGGATCATATCCTGGTGTAATAGCAAGAATTAACAAATAACATCCTTGACAGCTCAAAATATTAAAGTCCTTAGCAATCAAATTACAAAAATTATGCTGATGATATGATGAGAAGCAAATGGATTTATGTTCAAAGAGAATGCAGACTTGTGAAAATTTACTTTCACCCTTTTGGAAAAGTACTAGGTATTAGTCGTTTTGCTTGAAGACCCAAGACTTATAATTATGCTGAGTTTCACATTGGGAATGTAAATCTATTTCCATCTTGAAAGTATATTAGTGCTTTCTTCTTTTCTTGACATACCCTGAAAGAACAAGTTTTTTCTTCTGAGAGAAAAGACAAATTCTGAGGCAGCCTGCTTTGTTGACTTCCTCTTTGTTCACTTGCATTATTAAGTTTAGTTTTTGAGCTATTCATTTCATTTCTATTAGAATTGAAGTCCTTTATCTCCAAATAGCTTTTCAACAGAAGAGTCAAATATATGGAACAAGAATGCTGAAAGAGGTTGGAAATGCAGAAGTGCCTGGGCGTGGGGAGAGTGGAACAATTTTTTTTTTTTTAATGAGGCACCTAGATTATTCTGTGGGCTTCCATCCTCCCGCTGTGTGCTCTCCCTACAGGAGAGACACAGGTAGATATCTGAAAGTCATAAAATTCTCACTGCATTTATATTGGGAGATGGGGGCAAGCGTGTGTGTGGGGGATTACATCAGGAGGAAACCATATTTCTGTTGCTTCCTCATGGATCTAATAAAGACCCGCGGGGGCTATGAATCCCTACAGAGTGCAGCCCATGATGTACTCTTTTAAATCTCTCTTCAAACTTTAAGTGAGTAGTGTGTCAGCTCGGAGTCCCATGTCTGGAGCCTCCACTGATCTGCTGAAGAGGAGAACTAGGGGGAAGATGCCCCCTGTAAAGTGGCAAGTCAACGGTGACCTCAGGGAGAACACCATCAAAAGAGAAAGATGGCGGTGCAAAGTGGCAGGCCCTCACCCGCACAGGTGCAGCTTCCCGAAGTGCACGACCTCCCTCCTCCAGCCCTGGGTGGTCCCTGCGTAGTAGGTGCTGCTCGGGTGGTGCTCAGTGGAGCACAGGGAGCTGATGTGGTTGCTGCCATGGTAGCAGAGGGGTAGCAGCAGGTGCCACGTCGCCCCAAAGTCCCTTGAAAACTCCAGTCTGACTGGATCGGTACATGAGCTATCCGTGGAGCATCCCACATTGATCTGGTGAAAGAAGGAAAAAAACAAAAAAAGTGATACAAATTACTTCACAGCAATAGGCCTTGAAATGATTCACCACTTCATTATTTTCTTGAGAGTCCGTTTTCCTGGGAACTGCCCTGCTGAAATATTTAACACTATAAAATTCTGTTTTGCCTAACTGAGTAATATCATATATTACCTTCAAATAATAATTTTTTCATAAAGAACCTCAAAGGGCCTCATAAAAAATTTATTTTCCCTCATTTTATAAAAAGCTAGGAAGTGGGTAAGGCTGGCATGGATTCCAAATTTTACCTCTGGACTACTTTCATAGCCAAGCCAAGCAAATCGTAATGAAAAGACTGTTTCCTTATTTCTAACCATTAACTTTTTTTCAGTCTGTTAGATAGAAAGGCCTTCTATTTTCCTTCCTGTGACACCTTCCAAATAATCCCCAAAGTTCCGCATGTGAAAAAACTTCAATATGTACTCAACAAAATACAATTATTGTCACGATTTCCGTGGCACAGGGAGAGCGTTTTCAGAAAGACCTTCTTAATCATTAGGGAAATAATCACTTCATTCATTTCTCCATGCTTTCAAGTAAATAAACTAAAACTTAAATAAACGCACGTAATTCTTTCTATGCAATTTTCCCCTCTTGCAATTGAGATTAATATTTTCTTGCTCTTGAAGCACCCGGATATATTTATACTTATAATTTTTGTTGTTGAACTTACTCCTTGTACCTTTTGATGAGTAAACTATCAACATTAGATAAACGTTTCAACTACAGGCATTTGTTTCTACCTAGATCTTCTGATAACACAACAGGGCCACAGGTGCTATTTTTTTAAACTAACATTTAAAGCATACATTTAAAAAATATAACAGAAGATTATTTAAGCAACTTAAAATAAAGCTAGAAAATATAACAAAGTTTAAAATAGATACAGAATAATTTCTCTATGACAGCATCACTTGGTCTCTGACTTTTGAGATGCAAGAGACAACTCTAATTTAGAGGCTACCAAGAGTTAATCTAAAGAAATATTCAGAATTTTGTTGATGCAGTCAGGCACTCTTGTAAGCCTTCCTAAAGGCAGCTAGAGATCTCAACTATGAAACAAGCATTTTTGAAAATTAGTACTATTGAGTGCTGGCACAATGCACCCTTGGTTCTGCTGATTTTATCTAAGTCTTGAAATACATAAAAGCTTTTCTTTTATACATTATTAATTTGCTCTCTTCCAAATTATAAGGACTCCATGAATATTAATGAAATACACAAAAATTATAAAAATAGTGTAGTGTTGTTTTATATGTAAAATTCATGGCACCATGATAAATATTATATAAATGTGCTGGCATGGTATAACAGTAGTTACACTGACTGGGTCTTAGGTAACACATAAAAATTGTGAAAACAATAATATTAGAATAATATGGCCCTTTTCATTTTTATAATGTTTAAAATAATTTATTTCAACAACTTCCCATTGTAGTAGGTAGGGAGATTGTGTCATAAATAAAGGTCAAAAATTCAGAAATAAACCTTAATAGGACAATTGGTTCTGCTAATAAAAATGAATTATGATGTAAAACCTCTTTTGTCCTTGCACAAAAATGGAAAGTCACAATGCATGAAATTATCTGAGATTTTCCTTTTCTTTCCTGGCTTTTTGTTCAAGATAAAATTTAAAGCATTTCTGATAGAACAAAGTCAAGTACCTCAAATTGTATGATGGTGTTCTCATTCACATCCAGGTCACGAGTGGTAATAGAATGCTCACCAACCTCATTTGAAACAAATACCATAGCTGAATCTTCCTCGCTGTTAGAGAAGAAAACAACAAGAAATCCATTTGGGCAAAAGTTCATCGTGATTCGTAGAGAGCAATGGTTTTATTTTAACATCTCAGTTAAAGACTTACGGAGCTCCTTTTGAAGAATATGGACAATAAAGGCCAATGTTACCACCAGGATAGAAAAACCAATTGTCTTCTCTGGGTCCAAAGTCAAATGTATCCAGAAGCATCAGAGGGTTGTTTAGATTATTACCATCAATAATGAAGTCATCAATGATCCAGATTTCTTCTTTCTTACCTAAGGCATTTTTGGATAAAAAAAAAAGTTTTTCCAATGGTGGAAATTGGAGGGACATTTTTGCTCTTTGGAAGAAAGTAAAGGACAGAAAGGAATCAGTAACAACAGGTTAAATATATGCCTTTGAGACAGAGAAACACAAACTATGCAACAGTGTATTTATAGCGATTGAAGTATGAAAGAATCAAGCTGTCAATCAATTCAGAAATTGTGCTCCCCTCCCAGTCCCAGTGGGGTGGTGCTACAGACCCTCCGCTGCCAAGAATGGGATTTGAATTATGTTTTCATGGTTTAGGAGGACCTGTAAGATACCTGAATCTGTGAGCACAGGTGGTCAAGCCTGCGGATTTAAAACTGAGGTATACTAGTCGATTCGAGGAGCAACTCATGACCTTTCAGGGTCAGCTCATGATGTAGCATCATGCTACGGTCAGGCCGAAGGACTGTGGTCATGAAAACCCTGGCCTGATGCATAATTTAATTTTTAAAACTACACAGAAGATACTCTGTGTTATATACATTTTTTAATGTTTTTCCAGAACTTTTATGTTTATTTGAAGATATGTGGAACTATCCAGAAAACTAGTTAAAATCACTCTGTAGGCTGTCATAGAATTTGATTCGGCAACGCAGGCTGGGTGTTGAAGGAAGATACCTACAGAGTAAGGAGGAGGGCAAACCCAGGCTGTCTTTGCAAAACGCTGTTTGGACTCAAGGAGACAAGGAGACAAGACCATGCCAAAGCATATATAAAATATATATAATTTGTAAACAGGAGCTTGTAGAAACAACCTGGTGATTTAAATGAAGTCACGTGTGTCTCTCTCCCTCTAATCCTATCACTCTTCTTTCTTTTTTGGTACATTCTTGTTTTGTTTTTAAAAGATTTTATTCATTTGAGAGAGAGAGACACACAGAGAGAGAGAGAGAGCACAAGCAGGGGGAGTGGGAGAGGGAGAAGCAGGCTTCCTGCTGAGCTGGGAGCCTGACGTGGGGCTTGACCCCAGGACCCTGGGATCCTGACCTGAGCTGAAGGCAGACACTCAATGACTGAGCCACCCAGGCGCCCCAGCTATCACTGTACGAATTCTAGTAGCTTTCTTCTCTTTTCTTGTTTTGGAAGCAGTTGGTGAAAACAATAAAGTAAAAGGTAAGTAAAATTCCCATCATAACATGAAGACAATGATGCTCTGGATTGTGAAACTTGGCTGCATTTATTTATTTATTCATTTTTACTTTTATTTGGTGATTATAAAAGATTATTTTTTCTGTTCATAATAAGGTAAAAATTATTTCTGGCTTACTAGCATAAAGTAAATACTCAGGTTAAATTTTAGCGATAGCGGTACATTTTTCTTATTCATTTCTGTGTTACCTCTGCAAAGAATATGCTTAATGGGATATCTCCATGCTTACTCAGGCCATTAAATGCATGATTTGGTAGAGTCTGGTCCTTTATAATCAGCAGTTAATAGAAATATTGGAAGCAATAAAACATTACAAATTTGTAGAATCATTTTCTGTAGCCATCTGAAAAATGCTGTTAAATTATACATTCACTTTAACTTATCACGGAAGCAGGGGTATGTGATAAGAATATTTTATCTAAGGCACTTTCTGCTTGGTGTAAGTCCCTGTCACTTTGTCATGGTATTTTGCTGCAATGTTGTTCTGTCTCACTAATGAAATGCCCACACTCAGAAGAACTATTTATTCCCAAATGAATTCAGCAGGAATGTAGTTACAATTGAGGAGTGACTAACGATAATGCTACGTTTTTTTAAAAAGATTTTATTTATTCATTTGAGAGAGTGCACCCATGAGCAGGGGGGAGGAGCGGAAGGACAAGCAGGCTCCCCGCTGAGCAGGGAGCCCGAAGCAGGGCTCAATCCCAGGACGCCAAGATCATGACCTGAGCTAAAGGGAGATGCTTAACCAACTGAGCCACCCAGGCAGCCCAACGCCCAATTATTTTTTAAAAACCTTAGCTCTGTAAGAGGCTTTAGCTATATTTACATCATCAAGAGAACTTATAAGTCAAGTACAAAGAGACAATAAAGATACATAAATTTAAATATTCATTGAGACTCCTCTAGGTGAAATGTGTGTTATGGACAATGAAACTACTCAGTTGACAAACACTTCCTCCACATCTTGGAAACAAACATGTTAAAATGCCATTGTCAGTTTTGATCATAGGCGAACATGTGCATTCTTACCATTATTATAAGGTTGCCAGAGTCTGAACCTTGTCGCATTGGTCTGGGCAGTATATGGCAAGGGAACATTAATGAAAAGTATGTTGGTTGTCTGAGGGAAGTAAAATTCGTCCATCAGGTGCCAAGTGATTCCCCCATTGATAGAGAATTGTAATAGAATAGAGTGAGACCTCTCCGGGGTACCTAGGGAGAAGACACCACAGGCATAAAACATGTTGTGATAAAAGTAGGGAAATGGTATGTTCTAAGACTATTTTTTTGGCATCGATGCATAAAATGACTTATATTCCCCTAGAGGCTTTAGTCCAAATGCTTCAGAGGCAGCTTCAAGAACTGTCAGGTGGGACTTTCTGGATGATTGTATCTCAAAAAGCACACCAGATCTCAGATTTTCACACAACAGTATCTCCCTCTCTTTCTCAGATATGAACACAGATCTTTCTGTATTTCATTCAGGAAATCGTATATCAGAGAATTTTGCTTCCACGGGCATCACAATTTTACAAATGGTCAAACACTTAAATCTCAGGATACAAACAAAAATCTACTTGAAAGCTTCTTATATACAAAGGGCATTATTTGTCGAGGAAATGACGTAGTTAATATGAAAGGTCATAATGGCAAAGAGCTGTCTTTTGGGGGTTCACACCTATAAAAGAAAATCCAAAATGTCCATAAGCTAAATTTTTAAAATTTAAAATTCTTACACCTAGGAAGTTGTGGTGGAAAAAAGACTCAGGGACAGAATGATAAATCTAGCTACCACAGAATTAGTATGATTACTACAGCTATACGAAATTTTTTGCAAAATCAGTAGTTATCTTACCCTCATATTAAGATGAATTTACATTATAGAAGCACATCTACGAACATTTATTTACTCATATTTATGTCAGCTCTTCCATGTAACAGAACTTATGGGCCTCAAATCTATCATTTCTTTGTGGGGGAGGAGTTGTGGAAGGCAAGGGGGAGTTCTCTTGAAGGGAAATAATGAATTCTACCCATAGAAACAACTTACCTTTTGCTATAAATCTAAGTGAAAACTGGACATACATAGTATTGGTACAATCTAGATCTCTTGAAATAAGCATCCTCAGTCCTTCCTGAAAACACAAACATATACGTTAAACAACCTTATTTCATCTGCAGAATTATTTTCCTTTGACTTTTATACACCTAACTTGCATTAGCTAAGTAATAGATACATACATGTAATGATCCAGAAGCAACGTTGGGTCCAGTTGAAAAGGAAAAATGGATCATTTCCCCTTTCTTAAGGCTTTCATTTCTTATGACTGCGTAACCCAATTTCATTGTCTCAACTCGACATCCCACTTTGCTGTGACTTTTATAAAAAGCAGTGCAAAATGACAGCATTACCTATCTGCAGGCCTTTTTAAAAAGTAGCTTCCTTTGACCACAGCACCCCATAAGAGGAGTAATGAGGAAACAGATGGAAATTCTCTGCCAAGTGCTCCTGCTGGAAGTTGGGAACTAAGAAGTAACTTTTTCAGTGTTCCACGGAGTCGTAGGGACTTACTACTCCTTTGTGCACTCTGACCATGCTGGGAGGCTTTCATCCAGGCTGACACAACACCCTCCCGTTGGTCAAGTTAAATAAGGCATAACTAAGTGAGTCCCCATGCCTCGGCTATAACTGCTCATGCAGAGAAGCCAAAGAAGGAAGAAAGCGATCACATTAGCTTTGGTAATTTTTTCTGCTAATTAACTATTTCTGGTTGCCTGGGACTGACAGCCCCATAGCTTGTTTTCTCTGTGTGTACACAGGACTGCAGTGACAGCCAGTAAAATAGAATTTCACTATGCAAATGTCCTAAGGTACAAATAAGCCTTTTAGCATCTTAGCTCTGACTTCTGAATGAAGTGACTCTTCGGTGGTATAAGACTGTGTGATACTGAGTGGACCCTTCTTTCCTTCCTTCCTTTCTTCCTCCCTCCCTCCCTCCCTCCTTTCCTTTCCAGATTTATTTATTTGAGAGAGAGAGAGAACGAGCAGAAGGGGCAGAGGGAGAGAGAATGTGAAGCAGGCTCCTTGCTGAGCAGGGAGCCTGAGGCAGGGCTCAATCCCAGGACCCTGAGATCATGACCTGAGCCAAAACCAAGAGTCTGACGCTTAACCAACTGTACCACTCAGGCACCCCTGGATTTCTTAATTGTCAACTAACAAACACCAAATGTAATTTTAGCTACAGAAAGCAAATTCGCCCTCTTTCTCTTATTACCCAGCACAAAATCCTCAATAACTGATAAACTTTAAATAGAACTGATTTTCTAATAGCAACCGTATTACTGAATTATTCAATGCCTGTAATATGCCAGGTTCTAAAACAGACACCTTTTTCCTTTAACACACATCGCACTCGTAAGGGCAAGATATTATTATCTTTATGATGCAGAGAAGGAGGCTGGAACTCAGAGACAGTAACTTGTTCAAGATTGCAGAGAAAAGTGTTGATGGCAGAATTTGAGCCCAGATACGTCAGACTGTGTAACTTATCTTCCAGCCTTTATAGGATACCAGTGTTTCGTTTATTAAATCATCTTTTGGTTTTGGGAGAAGAAATCCAGATAGTGTTAAATTTGGAGTTTGAGAATTATTTAATACTGTCATGAAAAAGTAGCGGCATGTATACCTGTCCCTGAACTTCACAAAGCATCAATTCAAACTTCCAGGATTGAAGGTTGCCCTGTAAAAGCCTTATATTTCCAGTCTTTGTTGTTTTTTATTTTTACCCTAATAACTCACTGCCCTGCTCAGTCCGTGACACCTGGTCAATGCCTGTTCTTCATGTTTCACCGTTGAGAGACACTCTCTCCCTTGTACCCTGACAAGCACAAAGTCTTTAATGGTTTTACATCTTGGTGCCACGTGGAGGTTGAGGTGATGAGGAAAGGTGGCTTCTTCAACTTGCAAGGAATAAGCTTTGAGGTGGGTAGCTGAAAGATCCAGCTAATAAAGATCCCTTGCTAACATCAAGTTAAAGGATTATGATGACTCTTCCCCCTCGATTATGGAACTTAAGTATGAAATTGTTCCCACGGGCAAATACATATCAGCCATCAAAGGACCATTGCACACTGCATCTTGTAGGAACAGTGATGTTGAAAGTGGGCACAATGTATATGAAAATATCTTTCATGTTTGTAGTATTTGCTTGTAGCTCAGCACTTGATATTAATTACATGGTGGAAATGTCAAGCCCTGCTTCTGTGCATTTTCTAGTTCATACGGATAGGTTTCTTTTCTCATCTCTTTTCCAGGTTCATTAATCCATTTGTGCTAAATGTGGGCGTTCTTTGGCATCTAAGAGCTATTTTAATAGCTGATAGTACTCCTGAATCTATAAACATTCAAGAGAGACGATCATTTCCTTTTTAATGAAAGAATGCCTTTCTAGGTCAAACTGCACCCTACTGAATGGCCCACTCTACATCTTGCAGAGCTGACAGGCAATACATCTAATACATATAATGCTTGGTTGCTCTTGCATTTGGATGGCTAAAGGGAAAAGAGAAAACACTCTGTGTCTTCCTTCTTCTTAGGCTCTAGGGACCAGGTTAATCCCACTGCTTAAAAATTTATCAGGTAAAGATATTTAAATCATGAAAAGTCACAGGGCTCCTGCTTTTAGGTCTTGCCAATGCTACAAGCAGATCGGAAGTGAGTTAGTGGTAATCAGAGCTAATGCCTCCGACAAGACTGAAAAAACACACACACAAAAACCAGCAGTTTCCATCCTGAAATGTCCTACCTCAATTTCTTCAGCCTCTCATACCTCTTGGGACTTGTAAATCTCTCCAACCCCTAAGTGTTTTTTCTCTCTCATCCAAACTGGAGAAGAATTTGGGATTTGAACAAGGATGATAGGCAGCATCTATCAGCTATAATTAAAAAAGTTCCATTGGATGCCTAGGTGGCTCACTCAGTTAAGCATCTGCCTCTGGCTCAGGTCATGATCCCGGGTCCTGGGATTGAGCCCCGCATCGGGTTCCCTGCTCAGTGGGAGGTCTGCTTCTCCCTCTGCCCCTCCCCCCAGCTTGTGCATGCACATGCGCTCTCTCACAAAAATAAATAAATGAAATGTTAATTTAAAAAAGTTCAGAGAGAGGGGCGCCTGGGTGGCTCAGTCATTAAGCGGCTGCCTTCAGCTCAGGTCATGACCCCAGGGTCTTGGGATCGAGCCCCACATCGGGCTCCCTGCTCTGCGGGAAGCCTGCTTCTCCCTCTCCCACTCCTCCTGCTTGTGTTCCTTCTCTCGCTCTGTTTCTCTCTGTCAAATAAATAAATAAAATTTTAAAAAAAGTTCAGAGTGTCTAATTTTCTAAGCGTTAGATGTTAATCATGAAGGTTGTACAAGAACCCATGCAGATTTTTGTTAGATTTCATTTGCACACCTATATCAGCTGACTTCCCCATGCTGGGAGAGACGGGACATAGCATGTATTCACACAGAAAGATGTGCCAACCAGTACAGTGTTTCACACAATTGCTTAACATCTCTCTCACCAGACATCTAGGCTGAAATACAAAAATAGACTAACAATGTTTGAGAATGCTTTTTCACTTGATTCAAATGTTTGGTTTTCTTAAAGTCACTAAAGGGTTCTATTGGCAGGAAGGAAACGAAAAAACAGAAAGGAAAAAGCAAAGACCTTTTATAAAATCATTTTTTTCAGTTCTGCAAGTTATATATTCAGTAACACATAAAATGCTACATTCTAGAATTCAAGATCCTAGAAATTGCATACGCATAATTTGCGTGTGTGTGTGTGCATATATATACGCACACACACATATATAATTGCAGCAGAAAGTAATGAAGGTCTGATCACCAAAGCAGAAGAAAGATTTTATGCCTAAGTGATGCTAAAGAATGATTATGCTGAACAGAGGAGAAAACATGGTCTGGGCTAGAAGATAACAGCTATGTATAAAATAATGCACCATCTGAGCAGGTTCAGAAATGCATTTGTGTGGAGCAGTGAGGGAAGGAAGGAATCTCAGTAGCAGAGTAGAGAAGTAGAATCTTATCTGACCCCTTTAAAAATAAGTGATGTTCCAGATTTGATGGTTTCACCATTCAGATTCCCCCTCTCGGCACCATACACTTCAGGCCAAAGATCGGGATGTAGGTTTCCGTTGAAATCATCCTTAAGAATCGAGGGCAGAGGAACGATGGGCACACAGTAGGTGCCACCAAAGCCCCGGTCACATCTAAGAGAAAAAAGGGAGTGGAGGAAAGGCATTATCTGTTGTGAGTTTGAAAGCCGTTTTTGTTTTTGCATCATAAAAAAGAAACTGCCAGGTTCACTGACTTACACACAGTGTCCAGCATCGCAAATCCCTCGTCCTGAGCACAGCCAGGGGCACCCGGAGGCCAGCACAACATTATCAATGGCCCATGCGTCAGCCCCCACAGTGTAGTTGGACTGAATCCATCGGAACCGGGTCCTGGGAGATCTAACCAAAGAAAACACACTTGGTTCGACAAGCACCCTTGAAAGCAGAACATTTCTTTTAACTCCCCTTTCGCTCTGAAGAGCCCTCCTCCAAGTTCTAGTTCCCTCTTGGAGACACTTAGTTCTCACACCAAGTGTTGGATGCTCTTTCCTGGTGAACCCACCAACGAGAGTAGAAAACATGGTTTGTAAATACCTCACACTTCCTTTCATACAAGCGTCCCCCAACTCGCCTGGGATGGGAAAGTTATCTCAGACTAGCGATTTATTATGTGTTTGAACGACGCACCGAATCTGGGGTTTTGCTTTCAGGCTTTTCCTGCCATTTAGGACGAGGAAAGAGGCAGCATGGATGAGAAACACGAGGAGAAGCTGGAATCTCATGAAGTTCTGGGCGTGAGGTCTCTGCGTTACTGTCCCTAAATGGTTTCGGAGACAGGAAATGTAAACCCCAGGGAAGTTCTGCCTCCGCGTTGGTGCCTGAGAGGTGAGGGCCAGACGATATGATGCACGCCCACATTTTCCATTCTATTTGCAATCTGCTATTTGGAATTTACTGTCAGAAGATCACCTTATCCAGAAATACATGCAGCCTGGGCCAAACTGCAGTAGCAGCCCCTCGCTTAGGAACAGGCTGCACAGCAGAAGTCGGTGAGTCACTTATTTGGAATGTGGAATCTTGAAGTTGAATTTCAATAGTAACATTTCAAGTGCCATTGTTTCCCCACACAAGTTCTCCCTCAGTGCAACACAGCTGCTGGTGTGGTGGCTTTCCCTCCACTTAACACCCTCCCAGTGATTCCCCAAAGAAGGGAAGGTCCAGGCCACGCGGCAGCATGCCTTCCCACAAGCCCTCTTCACCCCGACAGGCTCTACTCGCTTATTCAGTTCAGAGATGGGCCCCTCCAGGAAGCTCCCTCAGAATCCTGAGGTAGTAACCCCCACCGAGTTTCAATAACCTCCCTGAGTATTATCAATGTCACCATTTTATATCATAAATAACTGCTGAGATGTCCACTATCCTAAATAAGATCTTTGGATCCTGGCCTCAGCTTATTCATTTTGCATTAGAGTTCTAAAACACAGTAGATATTCAATAAATGTTTGTTGAATAACAATAAAGCGAATAAATGAGCTCCCAGTAAGCACTCTTTAAAGCTCTGGGGGTCCACAGGAAACCATTTTAGGTTAAATGCTAAAATGCTTTGGTTTCCTGCATTTTTTCTTCTGCCATTTGGTTGTACATCTCTCAGTCAGAATCGAATCAGCAAAATGGAAACCACTGTGAGTATTTAACCTAGACAGAGTTAACACAAGGGCCTGGAGGTACGGTTAGTGCCAGAGCTGAGAAGCCAACAGGGGCGGTGAGGACACCAGAGCTGAGCAAAGCTGGGAAGCCGCTACAAGTCCATGGCTGGAGGGACACAGGGAGGAGACAGTGTTGCTGGTGCCCAGGGGCCAGGGTCCCACGGGGGGGCCACCTCTGGGGCGCAGGAGCCGCCGAAGTTGGCCAAGATGCCCTTGAGACAGAAAGGGAAAGGGAGGGTACCCTGTTTTATCTCCGTTTCCACTCTGCTTATCTTGCCAGGTTCTGCCACTAAATCTATCAGGAAGCCAGCAGATGCAGGAGCCTGGTAAACACAGCCTGCAGAGGCCAACTTGCCTATAATTCAGAACAGAGTAGTGGCAGGGCGAGGCAGGGACCAGAGGGGAGCAGTCCCAGGACGGCACGATCTCTAACCAGCCACCCCAGGACACACCAGTTCCTAGAAAGATCCCCAAATTATCCCAATGCCTAAACCACAAACCAGGGAGCCTGCTGTAAGCCCTAATACAACTCTTGAATGTGATCTGAAATCCCAGGGAGGGGAAGAAAGATCTAAAAACAGTATGAGCGTTCCAAAGGACCCAACTTTTTACTCTCACTGTGGTACTGAGAATAAAGAAGAAAAAAAAGAAACTAAGGCTACTATTCTTCCACATGTGATGATTTCACATACTGCTCCATGTGAACAAATATCACTCTGGTTATTGGGTATTTTTACAACAGAACAAGATTATTTTTACAACTGAGTCTGGTGGGCAGCCTTCCTGTTGCCAAAGAACAGAAAAGTTCAGGCCCGTAAAACTTTTGGAACTCACCAACACATTAAAAAATTGCAACCCCAAGCATCTTGCCCTTCCCCCGCCCCTCCCCGCCCCCCCCCCCCACCCCGGCCCTGGCAGACTCCCTGCATAATTATCGTGAATCACAGAATTGCCAAGTGGAATCACAATTATTTTCAAAGGAGGTGACAGGAACCTAACATCCTGACATGAAGCCACACGACAATTCTCACATGGTGGAGAGTGGAAGGTAGACGGTGATCCGCTTCCAATTCTGGAATCGTTCTGAGGTGTACACGGAACTTTCCGTGTAGTGCAGGCAGCCAATGGTGGGAGGCACACACTCCTCGGTGACCAGATGCCAGTCCCGGCCGTTGTTTAGAGAATACTGGAGCTGGACGCTGTGGGCGTCACTGAAGGGCTTGCTGCAGCCCATGCTCATTTCAAACTGCAAGAAGGTCGATGCTGACACGTGAAAGTCCCAGGTCTCGGCATAACGCGGTTTTCCTACAAAAAAAAAAAAAAAAAAAAGAAGTTGAATGGTAGTATACAATGGTCCTCTCTTTGCTTATTTGGCATTTGTGCTTGTAATAAACACGCTCAGGAGCAAACAAGGATCCTGTCTTAACTGAGGTGAGTTTTCATCCCACAATAACTGCTTTTATTTGGCTAGCAGAGGCTCGGACCCATGGAAGGCTGCTAATTTGAAAAGCGTGACCATCTTGGAGAGTCTTCTATCTGCAATTCTGCAAATTATGAGACACGGGAATGTCTTCCAAGAGAGATTTTATTGCTCTTTTAGGAAACCTTAGTTAGATCATGCACGAAGGACGGTTCTAAGGCAAGCTGGATGCACCAAGTTATTTTACAAGTCAACCCAACTCCTTTCTTTCCAGAGTCTCCCTCAGCCCAGGCAGTTATGTACACAGTTTTGCATTAGAGAGTCTCCTCTTGGGTTTTAGTTAACTTAGTCCTCTAGTTAATTAAATATTCTCCCTTTATCTGGTGAAAATATATACCTATGTTTTCAGTGAATATCAGAGCAGTATCCATAGAGAGACAGTCAATACCGACTTGACCTCCTTGTATTCGGTACCAGCTGGCTTGCAAATCTATGGAGCCATCAAATTTGTCTTGAAACCCAGTTTGAGAGCTGTCATTCATTCCTATAAGGACATCATCCAAGGCCCACTGGGCTGAATGTTTCCCTGAAATCCGATGAATAAAGGCAGAGAAAGTTCGTTATGTAGCTATATGAATATCTTTATGACTATGCTTTTAAATCAAATTGTCTAGGAAACTGACAGCAAATTAAGAAGCATACGGTACAATGCGGCTTTAACCATATGCTCTCAAGGTCACCGGGAAGGGTGGAGTGAGCAGTAACTTGCCATGTTGGGGTTGCCACCATCGAAAAGCTGTGGCAGGGGTCTTCGCCTCCCGTGGCAGGTCAATGGAAATGATCTGTGGCTCCAGAAATGACATGAAGTCCAACTCTCGAAGCAAATGCCAGAGTATCCCGTTGTCATTTGAATACTGAACAACAAGCCCTGAGTTAAAAGACATAAATCCAGTTACTTGGACAGCTTTCCTAGAGGCAAAAAAGGGCAAGGAACAGTATTTTTTAAATGGAAAGACTGCAGCAGAAACTTCAAATTGCATCTTATAGAACGAGGGCACATTCACCTAACTTCCTGGGAATGAATTAGTAGACCTGAAGGCTCATCAATTCCTTGACAGTTTCTAGTGCACCAGCTCCCAGGAAATGGAAGACAAAGAAGAAAAAAACAAAAGCAAAGACATAAGCTCTTTTAAAGACTATTCAGCTTTGTATGAATGATGAGTGGGCTGATAAGGGGGACATAAAAATCCACTGCAGATCATGTATTTGAATTTTAGATTCTGTCCTGAACGTTACCAAGTCTCATCTCATTATTATACACTCAGAAGAAATATCTCAATTTCCCCAGCACAAAATCTAGTCGGGCTCTTTTCTGCCGAAGCACCAGTCAGTGAACAGGGCCCAATCTGAAAATTCTGTTACGCAGAAGGATCCTTTCACTGGCCCTTCATACTTTGTCAGGCTTTGGTAACTGAAGCAGGAGTGAGGTCGAATTACTAAATGGCAAAGCAGAAAATTCACTCCCATTCAATATTAGTTCTACTCTCCTTTTTGTGTCAACCTTTCCCTCTCTACCCACCCCATCTGCCCAATGTCCCTCCTCCACCTGCTAGCACAGGGACATGATTTAGTGACCTGCACATTCAAGTTACAGGACCATATGCACTGCCCCTGCTACCTCTCCTGGAAACTTTTTTATTTAAAAAATTTTTTTAAGTAGATTCCACACCCAGGGTGAAGCCCAACATGGGGCTTGAACACCCGACCCTGAGATCAAGACTTGAGCTGAGATCAAGAGCTGGACGCTTAACTGACTGAGCCACCCAGGTGCCCCGAAACTTTTTCATTTTAAAAGAGGACAGGGAAAGGGTAAGGTTGAATGCAAAAAAAAAAAAAAAAAAGCTAATGATGGGCATCGACAGGATATCTATCATCTATCTATCATCTATCATCTATCTATCTATCTATCTATCTATCTATCTATCTATCTATCTATCTATCCATCCATCCATCCATCTGTTGTTATTGATGGGAGGGGCAGAGGGCTTTCTTGGCATCTATCTAACTGCCTATTCTGTAACTGTTCCTAAGACTGGCACTGCATACTCATAATTGTGACTGGGTACACTGAAGTACTTTTTTAAAAAATTTTTTTAAGATCTTATTTATTTATTTGACAGGGAGACACAGCGAGAGAGGGAACACAAGCAGGGGGAGTGGGAGAGGGAGAAGCAGGCTCCCAACTGATGCGCGGCTTGATCCCAGGACCCTGGGATCCTGACCTGAGCCGAAGGCAGACGCTTAACGACTGAGCCACCCAGGCGCCCCCTGAAGTACTTTCTGAGTATTCACAGAAATTATGTTCAGGAAAATTGTATTTGTTATATTAATTGTGTTATATCTTAACCTTTTTGAAAAATTTTAAATCATTCATGAAACATATGGTAACTTTTTAATTTCCCCATTACTGACTGATGGGAAGAAATCAATCCTTTTATCATGCTGGGCAACAAAGAGTTTACTAAAATTAAGTTTTAGGAACTATTAGGATAAAATATAGAACCCAAAGACAGCCTTTTAAGGCTAATTGTTAGCACATGGAGTTATTGTCACCACATCTGAGAAGGGAAGACGTGAGGAACAACAATGACTAATACGCAAAAAATTAGAACTCTTGGGAGAATTAATCTTACCGTATTTAAAATAGAAGAAACCATCATTTATAATGAGAGGATAAAAATAGCTCAAAGAACAGGAATTCTCTGGGGAGAGAGCAAGATGGAAATAAGTGTAGAAATTGGCAGTTAAAGCTTCAGTGGGTGGCTGGCTATAGACCCATGTGTTGGAGGAAGAGAGTCACAGTAAAGTTCATGAAGAAAATGGAAGGTAGTCTGTTTCTAGTCTTTATTCTAGTTAAGTTGAGGAACTTTTGGCAAAACCCCAGTCTCCAACCTTTGGCGTTTGCTCAGAATATGTCCTATTGGCTTTTAATGTGAATTTGGGTGGCTGAGAGAGCAGACACTTCAAATTTTAGTTTTTCTTGTGGCTATTAATTTGCATTGATATGGTTTATATTTAATAAGATGAGAGAGAGAGAGAGAGAATAATTTAGATAGTTATCTATCTGGGGGTGACCTATTCAGAAGGTAGGTTACAGTACCAGAAAGGAAGCATCATGAGAATAAAATCTCACTGGCTAGTCCTTTCTAGTACTTTCTACTCAAAGTATGGTCCAAGGACCAGCACCTGCATCACCTGGGAACAGGTCCTACTTGTGGTGGTTTTAAAACATGTCCACAAATTCTTTGACATTCTTTCCTTCAATAAAAAGTAGAGTTTAATCCCCCCCTTTCTTTTTTTTTTTGAGTGCTGCTGGACTTAGTAATTTGCATGCAATATATAGAATGTGGTAGGAATGACAGTGTGTGACTTTTGAGACTAGGCCACAAAAGGCTTTGCACTTTCTTCCTTGTGCTCTCTCATGGATCTCTTGCTCTGAGGAGAGCCGGCTGACAGGTAGTAGGGACGACGTTCAAGCAGCCTATGGATAGGTCCACCCAGTGAGAAACTGAGGCCTCTTGGAAATAAATCCGCCAGCCCAGCATGGGTCTTTAGATGAGTGCCCCTCTCCTGGCTTTTGTCTTGTCTGCAACCTTATGTAAGATCCTGAGCCAGAACCACCCAGCTAAGCTGCTCCTGAATTCCTGACTCACAGAAACTAGAAGATAACTGATGTTTGCGGCGCTAAACAACTCCGTTTTGGAGTAATTTGTTATGCAGCATACCGCCGCAGTCCTGCTGAATCAGAATCTGCCTTTTAAGCTTCGTAGAGGATGCAGATGTATATGAGAAACACGACTCAAGCGGTCCATATTCCATTTGGTTTCTGCTTGCAGCCCTTCTTCTCATTAGCTTTTTTAGGAGTGACACAACCAGGTCTGCAGAGATTAGGACCCAATCCCGAAGGACAATAAAGGAGGGCCTTCCAGAAGTATGAAACAATGGAGGAATGCAAGAAAGGGAAACAGCAGTATCTCTATTTTATATAAATTGCTGAGCCCCCTTAGCTGTGTCATCTGACACACTGCGCATCTGAAAAAAACAAAGCCATTTTAGCTCATCTCCCAAGTGTTTCGGGCATGTACCACATTTCTCTTTTTAAATTACAACCCCATCTGTGTTCTGCCCACTCTTATTGAAAACAGCCTAATTTTGATTTTAATTCCAAATACGTAAATTAATGCTTCAGCTTGAGTAAGTAAAAAAAATCTGTACTTTCATCGACTGGAAGAGATTGGTTCAAGGATTTAGGCAGATTTACATTTTAACAACCAGTTTTCAATAAAAGGCTGAGAAATGCCTATGGGATGTGAATTACATGGCTAGCAAGGAGTTCAAGAAAATGGTTCAAGAGTAGTTGAGAAAAAGTTGCTTATTCCTAAACAGGTCCTCAGGGAATTTGCCCAGCAGGGCAGGCAACAGCATTTGTAGTCAGAGGTTAAGTGTCGAGCAGAACTTCATCTCTATGACAGGTGGATGCCTCCCAGTCTACTCTGGTCAGTTTTTTTTAAAGCTCATATCCACAGATCTGTAATTTTCAGAAGAGTCAGTACACAATTGCTACGATGTTCCAACCACCAAGTATTTTATAGTAATTTTATTACAACGGTTAAAAGAAATGTTAAAATGCTCTACCTCTCCAATCAGAAAAATCAAATCTTCAGGACAGGACCCTGTCTTCTCCTGTACACCTCTGCGTGGGCAGAACACGTGTTCTATAAATACTTAAGTGTTTTGAACTACTTATTATTTCTGTAGGACGACCTTGTAAAAATTTAAGTCAGATTATGTCGCTCCCTGGGCTCAAAGCCTTCAGTTAGTGTCCATGACCCATGGACTCAGACCCCATTTCCCTACCGTGGCTAGCAAGGCCCCATAGGCCTGGGCTCCTGCCCCTCATCTAGATGAGTCCCAAGCCACACTAGCCTTCATTCTGTTCTCTAACATCACAATTTGCCACTTCGTGGCCTCTGCTGCTTCTGACTGGAAAACTCTCCCTGAGATCATCATGTTGCTGGCTCCTCTCCATCGTTTAGATTTCTAAATTTCTTTTCTTTTTTTTTAAAGATTTTATTTATTTGACAGAGAGAGAGAGAGAGAAAACACATACAGAGGAGAGGGGCAGAGCGAGAAGGAGAAGCAGACTCCCTGCAGAGCAGGGGGCCCGATGCAGGACTCGATCCCAGCACCCTGGGATCATGACCTGAGCCGAAGGCAGACGCTCAACGACTGAGCCACCGGGGCACCCCAATCCTTCAGATTTCAATTTAAACATTACTTCCTCAGTGAGTGCCCCTCCCAGACCACTTTATCTAAATCAAATCTCTCAGTCAACAGTTGTCCACCTCACCAGCTTCTTTATTTCCACCTAGCTGTCAATCTGACATCTTGCTTATTTGTGTGTTTTCCTCTCACTAAGGGGTAAGTACCCTTCGGGGCAGGGATTTTGTCTGCTGTGGTAGGAGGGCCACTCTGGTTCTTCTTCCCCTTCTGGACTGTGGTGGTTTGGACTTCTCGTCTCCTTCACCACACTCTCTCTTTCCCTCTGCCACATGGCGGGCAACATCCAGAATCTACCCAGCAGCTGCTTCACTCTCCTGGGTGCCGGAAGGAGGACCTCGGATGAGCCTTGATGAAAATGTAGCACAAAGGAGAAACTTCTTCTGTTTTAAGCCACTGAGATTTAGAGGGCTGTTTGTGATAGCAGCATAACCTAGCTCAACACGACTGATGAATCAGACGTTTGGGGACACGGTATGCACAGCCTAGAACATGTGTGGCTTATAGCAGACTCTTGAATAGACATTTGTTGAAGACATTAGGGAACGCAAAATGGTCTGTGAAAGTTTCTAGACCACTACTGCTTCAGTAAATCGACGATCTGGATGATTACTAGACTAAAAGTACTGAGATACTCAGAAAAAGTCCCAAAAGCTTTCAGTCAGTGACAATATGGCCGAGGACATGCAGGATCGGTCATTAGAACTATCAGTAGCTCTACTGACTACCAGGCAGGGTTTAAGCCAACATGTCATACACAGTCATGCCTGAGATAATAACAAACTCAGAAGCTACACAACTCATCATGTGCCATTCATGAGATCAAGGTTTGGAGGAGGACCCATCTGAGAAGCCCATGGGTTTTGTGCTAGGAAAACCCCCATTCAGGGTTCCTTAGGGCATCCCCTATCTGCAGAGCTCCCATAGGCCACTTATATATGCTCTAAGCCTTCTGCATTTCTTTCAGAACTGAATCACTGAGGCAGAAGATGGTATGGAAGACTAGAGAAAGCAGAGCTCTGGGCAAAGAGAGAAGAAGGATGTGGGTGGTTAAGGCATCCATTCTGGAACGAGCAACAGTGGCTTGAATCCCTGCTCATCTACTTACTGACTGCATGATCTGGGGTAAGTTACTTGACCTACCTGTGCCTCGGTTTCTACATCTGTAAAATAGGACTAATAATACCTATGACAAAGAAGTATGATGAAGATTAAATGAATTAACAGACAAAACACTTAGAACAGTGCCTTGCATATAATAGGTGCTTAGTAAAAGTTAAGGATTATCATTGCCAAGAACTGTTCCTTCTACAAAAGGATGCTAGTACCCCCAGAATGTTTATGGGCAGGAAATAGTCTGATCTGCATTCAGTAATGCCCTTGCAAACAAGCTTCTAGTCCCACACTAAATGTAAAAGGCTCTGCTGTTTTTTCCTCCCTCTTGAAAGTTATAAAGGGACAGCATTCCTTAAAATAAATATACTCTGACACGATCCATAAGCTTTCCAGGCTTAAGGATCTAGATGAGGAACCTAAAAGATCATGGCTCTCTGCAGCTAACCGTTTAATGATGGAGAGGAGAAGAGAAGAAATGATTCAGGGTAGCATCTCAGTTTGCAAAATCCTGGCAAACTCTGGGAAGAAAAAGGAGTAATTTGCCCACAGTAACTATAATTTCTAGGAAATACAATAGCTTACCTTCATTTCTTGCTCTTGGTTTGATGCAGGTAATCCCTGAAGTTTTGCTCCCAATTTGTATATAAAACTGAACGAGTCTGTGGCAGGGGTGGGGGGGGGACACAAACTTCAGTTTACTTACAAATAGGTAAGTTCAGGAGAAATTTAACCTTCTGCGTTTTGACACATTAAAAAAAAGCTTCTGTAATTCCAAAATATTACTTTTAAACACAAAGGGCATATGAGAAGTAGAAACTATATAGATTATATAGCAAGCTAATTGTGTAACCATTTTATAAATGGTTACTTAATAACCATTAATTTTATACAGTAATAATGACTTAAACAAAAGGAAACAGTTGAACTCTACTTCAATGTGATGTCTGATGTAATTTACTCTAATCACTGAAATGCTCATTCCTTAAATCGAGATAATACTATTCTTGGAAATTCAGGATGAGGAAAAATCTAACATCAAGAAGCTGAATGCTACATTAGTTTAGGGCCATATAATTACCTATATTACTGATTTAGACTCAGATGGTTTAATTTTTCACAAATGACACTCAGTGTGATGTAAATTAGGCCTCAGCACACAGTAACCAACAGAGGGGGCCTATGTAACAGGTGCACCTCTGTGAGAACTCGGAAGGGGAGAGATCGAAGGCAGAAAAAAACGTGACACAGAACCCCAGATTTTAGTGAGGACAAGATCTAGAAGTTCCAAATAGTTCTTGAGTTTCCTTTCTTCCGATTCTCAAATAATTTAACTGATAAGACAAAAAGTACAGTTTTATTTTAGGAGTGCTATTTCATTTAAGCAGTTATTTATTTTACCAGTAGGTGTCAGTGTAGGTATTTTAAATTTCTGGAGCAGCTTTTAATAAGCAAATACAAATAAATGTCAATCAATGGAACACATCATTTTCGGACACAGAATTTAAAGTTGAAAAAAAATCTTCATTTCACCTGGCATATATAAACGTAACATCAAACACTGTAGTAACACAGAACTTTAGAAAACCAAGCTGACATACCTTAGACACACGGACTTTAGTGATGTCTGTAGGCTGATTAACGAATTGTGGTATGAATTTTGCAGAAACTATTTTATTATGGCCTTAAAGTTATCCTTCATTTTTACATATCAGAATCTATACAGAGAAGCCTTTTTATGTAAATCTTCAATAACAGCACAGAGACTTTCAGGTTAGACCACAAGGCATGGTAAATATGTTCTCAGAGAAGTGTACCAATAAACTCGGTACCTGATATTCCTGGTGTCCAGAGGGACGGTCCTCGCTTCTCTTTTCCCGGGGCCATTGAAGTAGAGAGATTTGCCATCATTCAGCGTTCCACATCCGGTTCCAACCTGGCCCCCAGTTATCTTGTACCACAGAGGGCTGAGCTTCCCCTCAAACCTATCGAACATCTCACTGTGATTAGGGACATTGGACACACAGGTTCCTTGTGCAGCTTCCGAGAAAAGAAATACATAGGAGAGAGAGGCTTTGTTGAAATCGTTATACGTTAGAAGGCACATTCAGAGCACGGGCTAAGGAAGCATTTCCACAGGTATTAGGGGCATGAAACCACATGGAAATCGGCATCCCACAATTGTCTGTCAGAAATGCAGCCACTTCTACCATCATCAAAAACATGATTCCACCTCTATCATTTTTTACTCATTTGTAGAGAGACTCTGGGAACCACACATTTCCATGGTTCTTTTTTTTTTTTTTAAAGATTTTATTTATTTATTTGAGAAAGAGAGAGAGAGCATGAGAGGAGGGAGGGTCAGAGGGAGAAGCAGACCCCCCGCTGAGCAGGGAGCCCGATGTGGGACTTGATCCTGGGACTCCAGGATCATGACCCGAGCCGAAGGCAGTCGCTTAACCAACTGAGCCACCCAGGCGCCCTCCATGGTTCTTGCTACCAAGAGGATGTGGGCAAACTGAAAAATAGATTTTGTCCGCCATAAAATTCACTCCTTTGTTGTCCTTCTATCAGTGGATCAATAAGGAGAGCTAATCCCAGATTTTAAAAAAAAAACACCCCTGAAACCATGAGTGGCAGGACTCCACAGAAGGCCTGCAATGACATATGTTTGTCTTTGGTCACGCGCCAGATGAAGGGCAGAGCACTGAATCTCTGGGAAGCATCCTTTTGAAGTTGCCTCTAGGAAAGACTCTAAACAAAGATTTTGAAACTTATAACATTTTCTTCAATTTTACTCTTTAATCTCAGCTCCCTTTTTATTTTTGCTTGTAGCAATAGCCAAGGGTAACTGTGGTCAGAAAATATTTCTCTTGTAAAGTTCTCTTTTGGCAGTCTTGGATTTATCATTTCAGACACTGACTTTTACTTTGCACGTATAAAATTACATTTCTTATAAAAAGCAATGTGAAGAGCCCAGAGAGCCCCTTGCAGCCAAGTGGTCAAGGAAGAGCTTAGGTTTGAGTTTTAGAGACTGACTTGCCAGAGTCTGAAGCGTAGCTTCAGCGACTCCTCGCTGCGTGCCCTTGGGAGAGTTACTAAGCCTCTCTGTGTCTCAGTTTCCTCAAATATGAACAAGACAATAACATTATGTCCTATGGCACAGGGTTTTTGTTAGAATTCGGTGAGATGATATAAAAAGCACTTACTATATAGTGCTTGGCATAGAGTAGAGCCGAAAGCAATGTTAACTACTATCACTATTACTAATAAATAAATCTCCTTTAGGGAGTGAAATTGATGTTACTGTGTTTTGTTTTTTTTTTTCCTTAGGCAGCTCAAAACTACAAAATATCTCTTAGCACCTCAAGTGCCCGGGTGGCAAATTCCTATAACTAGGACTTAAAGAAGAATCACCTCAGAATCTATTTCCTTGGAAGAAGTAACATGAAAGACAGTAACTAGAGATGAGTATTTTACAAACAAACCATCAGACACATGTCTGCAGCCTTACCGGTGTACCCCAGGTCACAGAAACACACCCCCGAGACACAGTCCCCGTGGCCACTGCAGTAACTGGGACAAGGCTCAGATATGTACACTCCATCCAAACCAAAGGGAGGCACGTTCTTCTGTGAGCTGCTCTCCTGAATCCATCGGAATCTGGTTTTACTGTTGGGGAAAAACAACACATGTGTTTCTTATACCAATACTGCATACAAAAGCCCTGAAACATAGAAGGGTTCAGAAAAATTCCAGAAAGGTTTCATGTTTATTTGAAAGTCATGGCCACTTGACTGGACACTTAATATTCATAATAAAGTGTCTCTCTCAGAGCTTTCTGGAAACTTGTTGATTTCCTCTTCAGCCTAAATCTTTCAATACCAGGAGGATATCAGATACAGATTTTTGATGGTCAGACACGTATTATAGGTTTTTACTTGTATATTTTCCATCTCATATGCTTTTTTAAAAACTGTATAGACCTTCTTTTTAAAAAATGTTTTATTTTATTTATTTGAGAGAGAAAGCAAGCAAGAGAGAGAGAGAGAGCATGAGCATGGGGAGGGGCGGAGGGAGAGACAGAAGCAAACTCCCTGACAAGCAGGGAGCCCGTGGTGGGGCTGGATCCCAGGACCCCAGGATCATGACCCGCGCCGAAGGCAGACGCTTAACTGACTGAGCCACCCAGGTGCCCCCCATCTCATAAGCTTTTAGTAGTAAAAACCAGAAAGGCATTCCTTTCACGTAGTTAATATTTCATCCTTTCATCACACTGATTTTATGGGCATTTTCAGAAGAGGCTACTTAGGAATTTTTGAGACCTTCACATAGACCGTTCTTTGTTAGGACACATAAGGGGACTCTGGCTATTTGCCACTGACATGATCCTGGCAGGAAAGAGTTAAGTTTGTACTGACAGCGCTCCTCCCACCTGTTGCCTTCCTCTTCACCTCTCAGCTTCAAATCCCTAAGACGTGCATTCTTTGAGCTCTTAGCAACCAGCTGGGCTGCCAACAAATACTGGTGACTGCCAATGAACAAAAGAGGGACCTGGTCCCAGTGCTTCAAAACCTTGGAACACCAGTGCGCTGGGCTGCTGCCTGGTGCTTCTTCCCCCACAACGACAGTCTTGAGGCTGCCAGACTAACACTGATCCCAGTGGCTCTCCAGTCTTTGCGATCCACTCAGCACATCTCTTTCTTCTCAAATATATGGAAACCTGTGCCCATCTATAATGTCACACCAGGAAAACACCTCTTCCTTCTCAGTTCTACCGACATCAAGGAAGGAAGATGGATTAGGTTATCTGGAGTCCAATTAATTTCGCTGCCAATATTTATAGACTTTCGAGTGAATTCAGTTTCTTCGTAAACAAGGGTAAAGAATCTTAAAGATTAATGAAGACTGTCAGACATAACTATAGAAAAAGTCGGTTCCTTCTTCTCTCCATTATTGTTGTGCAAATAATATGGCAGTGTCAGAATGCATTTCTTTCTAGCTCTTCAAATAGCTTTGATTATTTGGCAACACAGAACCATAAACCTGGATTTTATTTTTCTTCATTATTTTAAGTTGCCTACTCCTGGCAAATTTGCGAAATGTGACCCACAATGCTGTTTACTAGGTTTAAGTGTTCAGAGACTAATCACCCATTAATGCAAGTCTTAGCACGCATTCGTCAGTGTGTTAAGAGGAAGGGGAACACATCTTTTATTTCCTTTAAAGCTAATTCAAAATATACTGGTTTTATTTTTTAAGGCAAAAGACAATTGAAATAAGATTAGGAAAACATAAAAGCAAAAAGAAAGAAAGAGAAAAAAGAAAATACAGTGGTTGTGCCATGAACCTTGGGAAAATTCTTCCCATTGGGGTCGGAAGGTTATTTAGGTTGTGAAGATGTTTTTCCTCTCAAAGGAAGGAAATGGAATTGATGAACAGCAGCTTTTGCCAATTGCTGCTTTTAAGGAAAATGCTAAGGCCTCTGTGCCCCTCCCAAAAGATAGGAGTATCCTTTGATAAAAAAGGAAAACATGCCAATTCTCTGATACAAGTCCTCTTAGATTAGAAGTCATTCTTGTCTCTTCTTTTTGTGTTTCTATAATACAGAGAAACATGGATCTACAACTTCTGCCCCATGGAAAGTAAAGAAAGAGGTAGGAACAACTTTCCTCTACCCAAAATTCTCCCATATGGGCCAGATGAGGGCATCTCCATCAAATGCCCTACTTCATGAAAGAGGCAGGCTCAGGTTGAGGCCCAGAAGCATTCAGAAGGTTGAAGAATCTCACCTTTAAGTTGAATTCTAGAAGCTTTGGTAATTTGATAGTAGAAGAAGAGCAAGTGAAACCCTTTGACCCATCTGTTTCTTGGGGTCACTGTAATTTTCATAACAATGAAAGAATCAGGGTCTGGTCTGGCCAGACAGAGGAGGCACCCCCAAGTCTAAGGCTCCCATAGACCCAAGAAGCAGAGTTCACTGTTAGATATTTGAGAACGTGAAAGATCTCAGGAGCTAAGCACAAAGGAATCCATTTTTAAATAAAGAAACAAAACAAAACAAAATGACAAATTATTGGTTAATAGGGTGAGTCCAGGACATGATGAATCATAGCTAAGAGTTCTAACTGGGAGCCCGTGTTTCAAAGTAAAAGGGCAAGAGATTGTACCTCTTTTCCTTCTTTTAATCTCTGCTAGGTGGTTTTTAGTTGGTAGGTGTAAATCAAAGCAAGAAAGTTTTCACTGATCACGACATAAGCAAGTTTTGCTTCATTTAAATTTTTCCCAGTTGTGTCTTGTTCCTGATACCTACTGCTGCCCTCTCCTACTTTCCCTTGCACAGTTTTGGAATTGAGCACAAATAATTTAGAAACCTTGGGGTTGCTGGAATAAGAGGAAGAACTAGTAAGAAATTCACTAAAAAACTGCAGTCATGGAAAGACCATCAGAAGAAGTAGGCCAAAGTGAGGTGGGTGCTTTATTTCTTCCCTGCAGAAACAAGTGGTTTCTGATGGTTAAAAGTTATCTTGCCTGTTTCTTGAAATGTCTTCTAATTCTTTGCCTAAGAGCTATTTTTTATAATAGGATACTTTTCATCACTGTTTCTGAATCTTTGCTTGAAAACCTTTTTTTATACCAGCAAAAATCCACTATGCTTGGGATCCCACATGCTCTTTATTTATAACACCGATGTTACAAGATACCCAGCATGCAGAGAATGTCTTGATTCAGCACCACGAATTCATCATTCTCTCTACATTAGGATATTCACTGCTCACTACTGGAATGGCTTTGTCAACTGAAGACTGGATAACTTTTATCCTTGGGCTAGTTCTTCTCTGGGTACTGATACTCCACATAGGAATACTATGGTGGAACGATGGAGAAGGCTAATCAAAGACAAGCAAAATATTATGCTGTCCACTTACAAAATGAACCTCCAATTGAATCTAGCTGCAGGAACCAGAATGAGCCTGTTATCCATTCTCGTGTGCAGAACCAGGCCTCAAGTGTATCTTACTTTTATTTACTCTTCTTAAACATGAAATAACTTTGAATTTTTAAGCTATAGCAACAGCAACAACAACAACAAAAACAAAAAGAAGTAGGCCAAAGTTAAGCTAATAAGCATGTCTAGATTCCATACAGTTTCTTTTTTAAAGTGGAAGAGATATAGTCTTGAAATTATTAATGCCATCAATGTGTGTGTGCACATGTGTGCATGTGCTATCTGTGCCTTTTCAGGGAGATACAGCAGAATGCAGAAGAATGATTTTTTTTGCTAATAACACTGAATTTATTTTGGAAAACATACTTTAAAAAGGGAGGTATCTTCACTGTAGGTAATCTACCTACTGTTGGTCCTTATTCCTCATTCAACATCCCTTCATTCAATTGGCATTTATCAAGTGCCTCCATCATGCCAGGCATAGTGCTAGGGCTAGGCATATGATGGGAAGCAAAACCCAACATGGTTCCTGCCATTGTGTAGCCCACAGTCAAGTGAGGAAACACATTGGTTAAACCCTGAACGAAGAAATGTAAATGTGCAACCCTGCTTACTACTGCGATTGAGAAGGACATAATGCTAGAAGAGCAACTTTGACCTGATAGTCAGGAAGATCTGGGAAGGATTGGAAGAGATGATGACTGAGGAAAAGACAGTTTAATTTTACGCAATTTTACTAGAAATAAACCACAGTGTGGCTTGACCATTTAAATCATTGAACAAAACTTCCTCTTTGTCTTGCTTTTGTTCACAGGATGCCTGAGTGACCAGGAGAATGGGCTTCTATACCTTCCCCTTCCATCACCACATTTGAGAGAGGTGTTGCACCGGCCTCTCCAACCAAGAAGATTCCTGTGCACCTGCTTGTCCTGTGCAGAGGTGCATGGGTGATGGTGGCAGTGGAGGAGACACTTTGCAGAGTACTAAGCAACTGTGTTTCTAGCACATGCCCTCTTCCCTGTGTCCCACTCCCCCGCCCCAGGAGATATCAATATTTTGCATTCTGCATAGGAAACCTAGAGCAGACTGCATGACATGACATATTGAGTGGTCGGGATGCTGCTGAGTGTCAGGGATACACCAGCATATATCTATTGCCACGGGTATCTCTCCTTTGTAGGTAAGAACTAAGAGAATGAATAGGAAGACAAAATGCTCCTTTGAGAAAATCAGCTTAGAATTATTTGTGAAAGAGCAATGTTCTAGTAACGATTGTAAGCATGTTGCTTCATGGCAAAAGAGCTCCCACTTTTAACAATTTTCACACTTAGGATTCTCAGCTTTCCAACACTGCCTTTGGAGATAGTGGAGTTGAACATATTGCAGAAGAAACAACAACAGCTCTTAAAGTGGACACATATTTCCTACTCTTTAGTAGAGAACTCTTTGTCACGAATGCCATCAGCCAGCAAACTGGATGGAATTCAAATTAACCAGGAAGCTGGACTCTAATGAAGACTATTTCTGCTGAGGTCAAAGACAATATTGATACATTGGGAGCTTCAAAATATTGGCTCACTTTGTGATATTAAGGAAAACCTTCTTTTAGTTCTCATATGTGGCTTAACTGCTACTTTCATAGTCATGTCTTATAGCTGCCCGATATTCCAGTCATTGCAGGAAATAATCCACCTGCTGCTCCCCAGCTTCATGGCACGCTGTACTATCTATTTGGAAGAGCTGTAATTGGGTCAAAGTTTCAGAAAAGCACCAGGGGAGGAAGGCAGTGGTAATGGTGAAGACTAGAGGGCTGCACTGCTGTGCCCAGCTTGCGATGGGCAGAAAGCAGGATGAGATGGCTATCAGGGTACAAACACAGATAAATTCTCATGGCAAAGGAAAGATGCCTCAGAGGGTGAACCCTACAGAGCAGAGCTAATAACTGAGAGGAACAGTAGATTAGGGAACCACTCCTAAAGAGCAGAATTTAATCAAGGCAACCTTCTTGTCCTGGACATTGCTCATGGAGGAGGGAGTCCTAATAATAAGTATCTTGCTGGCTTTTAGAATTCCTTTTGGCCAGTGGCTGCCATGTGCTTCCCATTCCCTACCCCTTTTCTGAGTGGAAGTATCTATTGTACTTATCCTGTCAGTGTCTCACCACTGTATATAGGGTATGGATAATTGTCTGTTTAGTTCATAGGCCTCTAGATCGAGGGAAGCCATATCTAGGGAGCCACGGCCATACCCTGACCTGATAGAGATCATGAGATCAGTGACTGAGTGCCTGATGCTGTGATGGGATGACACTTGGGAAGTCTAGAGAGAAGAGTGAATGTATCTGGCTGTGGGAGAGACGTGACTTGCAGGAGCTAGGACAAACTATCACAGATAGCCCCCCAATGAATCACACCTCCTTGTGTACCTGTTCCTCTGTAGTCTGACTTTTCTGCACTTCCTATCAAAAAGGGGAGTCTGTTTTCCCATATTTTGAATCTAGACTGGCCTTGTGAGTTGCTTTGACCAGGAGGATGTGGCAAATAAGATAAAGTCTTGCAGCTTTTACTTCTGTTCTCTTGGAACTCTAGAACCACCAACTGTGAAAAATACTGGGCTGAAGATGACACAGAGAGAAAGGTCCTGCTGAGCCCAAACACTAACTGACCCACCAATTAAATGCAGTTACATGATGGAGCTCGGACAGCAGCAGCAGGACTACCCAGATAATCCACAAAACCATGAGAAAGTCAATCATTGTTGCTTTTGTCTGGAGAGACAAGTTTGGGAAAGACAGGCTGCATAGCAATAGATAACTGTACAAATATTATCCTAGGCTGTATTCAGTAATATAAACAAGGAGTAAGGATGATTTTTTAAAAAGTCATGTATCCAGGCGCCTGGGTGGTGCAGTCGGTTAAGCATCCAAATCTTGGTTTCGCCTCAGGTCATGATCTCAGGGTTGTGATCTCAGGGTCGTGACATATAGCCCTGAGTCAGACTCAGCACTCAGCAGGGAGTCTGTTTGGGATTCTCTCTCTCCCTCTCCCTCTGTTCCTCCCCCTGCTTGAGTGCTCTCTCTCTCTCTCAAATAAACAAACAAATAAATAAAATCTTAAAAAGAAATGCATCTATGCATCCCTGATTACTTTTTCCTTCTACTGGTTAAGAGATGATAAGATCTGGAATGGCTGCCTTGGATCCAGAGATGAAAGTGCTGTGCTCAGAACGGCAGAACCACCCTGTTAGCTCTGAACTGCTCACCTCTGGGCTGTGATAGGAGAAAGAATTTCTATCTTGTTTAAGCCTTGTTAAACATTTGTATTTGTTTCTCTGTTACAGCAGCTGGGCCTGTTCTACCTAAGGCACAGTGCAAGTCAAATTCTTAAATTTTTTAAGATTTCACCAAAGATGGCCAACCCATCAACTTTGCCACCATACATCAAATCATCTGAGTCTCTCTTTAAGTTCTTTGTAGTAACAAAGAACACCGGCATATAAAGACAAAAAATTACTTACAGGTGGACTTAGATCCACTGACTGACAAACTCTTTCTTGGAATAATTGGTATTTAAAGACTATGCTTCAAAGTTTAGTAGATTAACCCAGAAACTTATACATCCTTGGCTAAACAAGTTCTCTCCCTATCTGGGAAGTTTGTATACCAAAGTGTGGGGTGTAATTTTTGAGAGATGCACACCTAAGTAATGAGCGAGGCAGAGAACATAACCAGCTTATCTAGCTAGATGATGCACAGTAAGTTCAGTGATCAATCTGGTAAAAGATGTCACATCCAGAATGGTCTCCAAGAACTTTATGAATAAACCACTCCTCTAGATTGCTAAACTTTTACCACTGTATCTGTCAGAATGAGATCAGTTACTCCTCAGTGACAAACAATCCCCAATCCCAGTGGCTTGACTCAACAAAAGTCTATTTCTTGCTTATGCAAGTATGTCCAGTGTAGGTGGGCAAGGAAGTCTGCTTGTTGTAGACAGTCAGGGACCCAGACTGATGTAAACTACGTCTCCAAACATGCTTTCAAAAGCAGAGAACATGGCAAAATGCACACGGGCTCTTAAAAATCACACATTTCATTTCCATTCACATTTTATTAGGCCATGTCAAACTTTAAAATGTGTGAGGAAAATATAAATCCTACTATATTCTAGGAAGGAAGCAAGCTGGAAATACTGCTAAACGGCACTAATGAATATTCCAAGTGTATACTAAGTCATGACCAGAAAGCAGTATAAGTAGATTTATAGCATCTAGGCTTTGCAGAAATGCCTTAACTTAGTCACAATTTAATGCTACACTCTGGGATTCAATTAAGAAGTGTCCACTTGAAGAATGTTTCTTTATCTTTCATAAAATGATAGAGTTAAACCTACTGATCTCTGTGTTATCTACCTTACCTGGCACAAGAATATCTATGCATGCTATATATTTATTCTAGAATGCTGAGCAAGGAAAAAAATTGTATCTTTTTCTTAAAAATCAGAATGCATTTTTTTCTTTTTACCCAAACACGAGAACTAAATGACCCTGCGTTTTCTCCCTTTGTGCTAGGCTGCTAGAAAAGAGAGTTAAATTTATTGCCCTATTAATGAAACTAATTCACTTTAAGTTTCCTTTATCCATTTATTTCATTTCTCTGTCAAATGATTTTTAATCTTTCTATTATTTTAATAGTCATTTAAAGGGATCTTTTATATTACAAGATATCTCAAATTGTCCACACAGGGAGGCATTAAATTATCCAAAATCTCTATAAAGTGAAAGTCAGACATAATAATGACTTGTGACTCTTAGCTTTTAACATCTTTTGTTCACTGCTGTACTCCCAGTGCCCAGAACAGTGCTCAATAAATACTCGTTGAGTGAATGAATAAATGAGTAAGTCTGTTTGCCAAGCATGCAGGGGGTACATGCATGTGCGCCTATGCACACACTCCTACTTTGGGAATTTTGCCCCAGGGCTCTTTGCCCCAAGAGTCATTTTGTGACTACATATAGCTAGACTATATGAATTCTTGTAGGTTACCGGAATGATGATATTGAGATAAATCTATGCTCCCAAGAAATAACGCCTATGGCACATAATAAGAACGGTCACTTTACCTGGATGCAAGAGACCTTGGAATGACAATGGTGATTCTTGTCCATTCCTCAAAGTCCCCCGTGTGATACATGGTGGGCTCACTTAGTTCCCTGGAGTTGCCTTCACATCCTTTGCCTGCAGAAGCTGGGTAACAGCCTTCTTTCACCAGAAACCAGGACATACCCGCATCATGAGAGTACTGAAGAAGAACTGGGGCAGCACTGCTGAACTGATTGGCACACCCTATGTTTAGCTGTCAAAAGGAAAGACAGGATTATCCAAGGTTTTGGTTCCAAGTTATCACTTAACACATTAGGTCCTACAGCAGCCAGGGTTCTTGCTACCGAATCTGCCTTATACTGACAACGATAAGACTTTCAGTCTCAATTCCAACAAAGACCCTTCCACAGGTTCTAGAAATCTTTAGGTGAACAACAGGTGCTTTTTAAGAAAAGCTGGGCCAGGCACCATTTTGTGGATTTCTTGGGATTATAGGAGGGAAATGGGAAGCAGGGTATCTGCGATGTTGGAGCCAGGGATAAAATCCAAGAAGCCAAGAAATGGCTTTCTTCTCTCATTCCAGGCATATGAACAGAGGGAAGCAGAAGATGAAGAGCTATCCTCTTCAGAACAAGAAGGTTACCTGAAAGAGGGTTACCCTCCCTGTTTTCCATGGAATAAGCATCTTTACTCTATTTTCTTGCCAAAACTCAGTAAGAAATCATTGCCAACTTAGATCAAAGAGCTAAGCCTTTGCCACTGCATCAAATAAACAAAGTAATCTAGAAATAAAACAATTATTGTCCTGGGTACCCATGTAGTAGAATGTCATCATAGAATTAACAACATGAAAAAACTTGAAAAAAAAAAAGAAAAGAAAAGTAACTTAAATCCCAATGGCCTAGCACAAGTGTTTTTATTTTTTCTGTTTTCTCCTCTAAATTTTAGAAAGAAGTGTATATTTTGGTCATATAGTTGAAGTTATCACACTTCTAGAACTTTCCTTCTACTTTCCATTTAACCTATTATTTTATTATTATATGTGGCATTGCAAAGACTGTATATCTTTTTCTTCAGTTGATCTCTTATCACTAGATAAATTTCTAGTAGTAGTATTACTAAGTCAAAACATAGAAACACTTAAAACTTTTTATTTATATGTGTTCATTTTTAATCAATTCAAACAAATCAGTTTTACCACAGCTTTGAATATTATTCAAGTTTAAAACAGTTTCTTTCTAAATTGGTAAATGTATAAATGATTTTATTACTGTTTTAGTTGCTATTTTTCAGTAATTATAAATGTCAAGCTCTTTTCCTGATATTTATTTAATTATATGCTATCTTATATGAATGACCTATTCATATCTTATTTCATTTGTTGGTGGGAGCCACCATAGAATTTAATTGTATAAGACTATAGATAAGAACAGTCAAATTTTATAGAAAAGAAACACTGAAGTAAGCACTCAAAGGAACATGATCATGACCACAGAATAAAGAATGAAGGAAAGGTAGGGCTGTAGGCAAATAATATTGGCCCAGAGCTCAAGAGGTCAACCACTTTATCCTTGTGACTACTGGTAGCCTGATCCAGTCTTTCAAAAGAAGATTCTATATTTTCCTTATTCCATACTCACAGCTAGAAAGCATTTCTCAGAAGGATTTGTAATTGGGCTTGTAGAAATTTTACTGTGATACATTTATCAAAGTTTCTATAGTTCAAAGTCAACAATAATAAGCGAAGACTTGACAATTTCTGATGCATGATTAAACTCTTCTAACACAAATTCCTTTTATTTTTTTTTAATTTTTAAGATTTTATTTATTTGACAGAGAGAGAGACAGCGAGAGAGGCAACACAAGCAAGGGGAGTGGGAGAGGGAGAAGCAGGCTTCCCACCGAGCAGAGAGCCCAATGCTGGGCTCGATCCCAGGACTCTGGGATCATGACCTGAGCCGAAGGCAGACGCTTAACGTCTGAGCCACCCAGGCGCCCTGACAAATTCCTCTTATTACGCATAAGCAAGCATAGCTTTCGGTTGGTGTATGGTGACAGTAATTACAATAGGCACACACAGTTAGCTTTTCATCGTAGACCTCTTACGACTGCTGTTGTTTCTAAAGTAGGCAAGTCTCGAGAACCTTCAGTTCTCAAGTCTGTGCCTTTTTTAATTGATCATTTAGCCTGCCTCTTAACTGTCAGTGTTTTCTAGTATTCAATTCTCGGCTTTCTTATCTTTTTAGTCTATACATGCTCCCAAATCTCATTCACAATCATCATTTCAAATCCCTTCTGTATCTGTAACTCCCAGACCAGGCCCCTCTCCAGCTCTCTGGAAATGTCCAGAACTGATTCCTGCCATTTCGCCTTCAGCAGTCCCCAGGGACCCCTCGTTCCACAGGTCCAAGTCTGCTCTCATCATCTGCCACCCTCACACAAATCCTCCTCTGACTGTATCTCCAGTTTCAGTGACTGGAGCCAGAATGGAGTCATTCTCAACTCCATTCTATCATCCAACAGGTCACCAGAACCTGTTGACTATGCCCCTTTAACATCTCTCAGATCCATCTCCTTATTTTTATAATCCCATGAAATGCCTTAATCTGGCCTCCTCATTTCTTCCTTTGATGACTGCTCTAGCATCCCTTCTTTGCTCAGAGTATATTCCACAACGGAGCACTTCTCTCCTTTCTGCTACCTGTCTCTCCGTTCTGTCTCTTTGTGCTCTAATCGCAATGGCGTCCTTGTGATTTTCTGAACTTTTCCAAGCACACTCTGGATTCAAAGGCTTTGTACTTTTTGTGCCCTGTGCCTCGAATGTGCTTTCCCAGATAGCTACGTGACTCACCCTCTTAACTTTTATAGGTCTCAGCTTAAAAGTCATTTTATTAGTGAGGGAACCTGACAACCCTTTATAAAATAATAATTACCCTGCACCGCACTCTCTATTCCTATTTATTTTCATAGCCTACAACAGAGCCTGGTGCAGAGTAAAGGCTTTATAAATACTTGTTGAATAAATGAATAAATGTACTTGTTGATTACAGTTTCTCCTCTTGTTAAGTCAACACCCATACTGCTGCCAGAATGACCTCTCTAAAACAGGTCTGATTCTTGCACTTAATGGATTAAAAATCTTCCATGACTCATTGCTCTTGGGTTATTGTCCAAGTGGCTTAGTGTATCATATAAAACCAGTTAGGATCAACTTTCTCTCTTACCTCTATGGCACATACTCCAAGCTCCTGAAAGTTTCCAAATTGTCTATTCTCATTTGCACTTTCATGTATTTTCATATATTTGCACATTCTGTTCCCTCTAACTGGAATTGTTCCCCCCTCCATTGTTCATCTGGCTAAATCTGTATTTCTGGAAACTTTCCATTTCAATTTATCCTTCCTTCCGTCCATCCATCCAACCATCCATCTATTCATCCATCCAACTAACAGTTGTTTTTGGAGCACCTGCCAGGCCCTATGCCAGGTACTCTCATAGCATCCAGAGCCTATTTCTACTACAACACTCCTGTGATAATGACTGTTCTCTTTTCTGGCTCACTTGATAGTTTCTGAGCTCCTTGAGGGCTAGGGCCATATTTTTCATGTCTATATTCCTAGCAACTAGTGTTTGACAAATGGCACACAGTTACAAAAAAAATGTACCAGCACTGTGTACAAATGACACCAAGTTCTTGTCACAGATTCCAAATATACATTAATCATCAATTCCCAAGTGACCCATAACACATATCTACTATCAACTAATGGTCACAATCAAAAGTTTTCTGCTGATGTGATTTGAGAATTGAGATTCTCAACACATTGTGCATTCTTACTGGTTAAGTACTTGGAACATTTAATAATGTTTGCTTGATTTAGATTTTTTAAACATCAGAATATCATCTTGCAGATTTTAACACCTACACTACCATGATTTTGTGACTAATTAAATCAAAAAGGTGTCAGGTGAGAAACAGCATAGTATTTCAGCCAATGTATTTGCTATTGCTGTTATTTTGTTACCATTTTAAGGCAGTACCAACGAATTAATACCGAGTCATATACTGCTATTAATGGTTTTTTCATGGTAGTTTAGCGTCAAACTCTAAACAGAGAAGGATAACATTTCACTAATTTTATTTATGACTAACATTCCTTGTTTACAGACCTGTGGAAATGATATTTGAAGAGCTGCCTATAAACATCTGATCTCTTTAATAATTCCATTTGTAAATTATTTACCATCTCCATCCTGCCATTATGTAAGGACCATGTAGTTGTGCTAGCTCATTAAAACTGCATTACTTTCGACCCCAGAATTCACCAATGGGACTTTATTATAAACAAAATGAAATTTTGATTAGGCTTCTGAAAAAAGAGCTTGTCAAAGTAAATACTTGCTATACACGTTGACATGTTATCACAGTGCTGAAAAACAGCAAGCTTTTAAGAGAACAGTGATAATTAAGGTACGACTTTACTAAATCAAAGGAAGGGCAATTGTTTGAAAGTACTATAGTAAAACCACAAAATAACTCAGAAGTCCAAAAAGCACTCATAAACTGAAAAAGAGAGCTTCTCTCTTACCATTCAGAAGCATGGGATTCATTAAGTCACAATCAGACTGAAAATCTAAAAGTCAGTTTTCAAACTGACCAGTTTTTGTCCTTGTGGGCAGAGCTAACTGGACAGCTGTGCCATTCTAAGATCATCGAACCTCTTTCAGGTGAGTCCCTTCCTTAAGAGAGTTTGAAAAATGTGTGTCCTTTCGATTTCGCTTATGGGTCTGGAAGATGTTCTATTCTTTGACCTGCCCTGGGAGGAGATCTGTGCATAAATACCTTGAACTGTAGCACATATCCAGGTTTCAAAGTCAAATCTCGAGTTACTGCAAATCGATCCCCGTCTGATTTTCCAAATACCATGGCTGATGGTGTGGCAGAGCAGAAAGTTTCATTTTTAACCATCCCTTCATTAGCCAGCATCAACCACACACTCATTTGATTCATCGGGTAATCAAAAGCCGGCTTCTCATAAAAGTTCTAAGAGAAACAATGCAGACAACACAGAAAGGCAGTTGGATAACTTTGAAAACGAGAAAGGGATTTTTAGTTCATGATATGCAGGGCTATGTACCATTTGTATTTCTAGGAAAATACAGCAGAATCTCTAAATTATTATTTTTTTACTGCCACAAACTTTTTTTCCTGATGATTTAACAACAGAAAATATTTTGCTACTATGTATCTAATTTTATAAACAGTAATAATCGTGCTTGACGCCTTGGCCAGACTTCCTAGTCTTTTTATATCTATCTATCTATCTGTCTATCTATCTATCTATCTGTCTATCTATCTATCTATCTATCTATCTATCTATCTATCTATCTATCTATCTATCTATCATCCGTCTATCTATCTAAATAATCTGTGAACTGGTAGCATAGAGAGATAACAGAACAATTAAGTGCAAATCAGAAAAGTAAGTACGAACACTGAAAACTTATATTACTTATAACTTAGGTTCAAGGGTCAAGCACTAAATCTTTGGGGGAAGTGAGAAGTGCTTTAATCCCATCTACTCTTACAATCCTGTCTTCTTGGAGCTCAGACATAAGAAAGATACCTGAGGTAAAGTTGGGTTCACAATCGGGATGACCTGCTTTTGCTTCTCTGACAGGATGATGATGTCATCGACGGCCCACTGGTCATAGCCCTCGCCCGAGAACATAGGCTGCCACCAGCGAAACCTGGTGCAAGGGGTCTTAGCAGCAGCTGGCAGCTCCAGGTAGACGAATCTGCATAAAAGCAAATCATTTATGGCTGTAAAGGAAAAGCTGTGTTCTTAGCAGCTGTTAAAATAACAAGAATAGCAATAAGAGAAAGTTCAGTTTTGTTTGGTCTCTTGATATTTTTGAAAAGTTTCTAAGTTTATTTTTAAGATTTTATTTACTTGAGAGAGAGAGAGACAGAGTGAGAGCGAGCAGAAGTGGGGAGAGAGAGAAGCAGACTCCCGGCTGAGCAGGGAGGTCGGGCTCGATCCCAGGACTCTAAGATCATGACCTGAGCCAAAGGCAGTTGCTTCAGCATCTGAGCCACCCAGGTGCCCCCCAAAGTTTCCAAGTTTAGAGAGATTAAGAGGTTTAAAATCTTAAGTGCCTTTAGTCCTGCTCATGTTTTATTCCATTTGGAATTGTACTTTTTGGAAGCAAATATTTCTACTAAGTTTGATTTACTGAACAGTCGTTTGATTACCACAACAATGGTATCACATTTTTTAAGAAAAACCTCGAAAAAAACTGTACCTTTGTATGTTATTACATTAAAATAGCATTAGTTTTTTCCAAAGCAGTTCTTATTGTGCGTTAATAGGAATTAAAAATGAAACAGAAAATCACCCATAATCTTCTGCATGGGGTTAACCTCTGTTAACACCTTGACGTATATCATGAAAGCATGTAATCTTTTACATAGGTGAGATATATGTAAAATACAGTTTTTATTTCAGTTTCAAATTTCATATTATATCATAAGTACATTCTCATGTCAGTATGATTCTTTTTTTTAAAGATTTTATTTACTTATTTGTCAGAAAGAGAGAGAAAGAGAGAGAGAGCACAAGCAGGGGGAGCAGTAGAGGGAGAGGGAGAAGCAGACTCTCCGCTGAGCAGGGAGCCCAATGTGGGACTAGATCCCAGAACCCTGTGATCATGGCCTGAGCCAAAGGGAGACGCTTAACTGAGCCACCCAGGCATCCCTAATTATTTCTTAAAATCATTTTACTGTCTATATATTTTTATGACACAGACATACTATTGTTTTACTTTTCCCTGTTATAAATAATTCTGTAATGAAAATCTTTATGCATGAAGCTTTAGCTACACCTCAGTTTTTCTTTTTCTTATGCATAAAGCTTTAGCTACACCTCAGTTTTTCTTTTTCTTTTTTTAAGATTTTATTTATTTATTTGACAGAGAGAGACAGCGAGAGAGGGAACACAAGCAGGGGGAGTGGGAGAGGGAGAAGCAGACTCCCCGCTGAGCAGGGAGCCCGATGCCAGGCTCGATCCCAGGACCCTGGGATCACGACCTGAGAGGAAGGCAGATGCTTAACGACAAAGCCACCCAGGTGCCCCCTCACTCTTTCTTTCTTTCTTTTTTTGTGTACTACATAATATAATTTATTTATGTATTTATTTATTATTAACATATAATGTATTGTTTCAGGGGTACAGGTCTGTGATTCATCAGTCTTACACAATTCACAGTGCTTACCATAGTACATACCTTCCCCAATGTCCATCACCCAGCCACTCCTTCCTCCCACCCCCTCCACTCCAGCAACCCTCAGTTTGTCTCCTCAGATTAAGAGTCTCTTATGGTTTGTCTCCCTTTCTGATTTCGTCTTGTTTCATTTTTCCTTCCCTTCCCCTATGATCCTCTTTATTGTTTCTCAAATTCCACATATCAGTGAGATCTTATAATTATCTTTCTCTGATTGACTTATTTCACTTAGCATAATACCTTCTGGTTCCATCCATGTCATTGCAAATGGCAAGATTTCATTTTTTTGATGGCTGCAAAATATTCCATTGTGTGTGTGTATATATGTGTATATATATGTATATATATACACATATATACCATATATATATATATATATATATATATAAAGATTTCATTTTTTGATGGCTGCAAAATATTCCATTGTGTGTGTGTGTGTGTGTGTGTGTGTGTGTGTATACCACATCTTCTTTATCTATTCATGTCGATGGATATCTAGGCTCTTTCCACAGTTTGGCTATTGTGGACATTGCTGTTACAAACATTGGGGTGCATGTGCCCCTTCGGATCCCTACATTTGTATCTTTGGGGTAAATACCCAGTAGTGCAATTGCTGGATCGTATGGTAGCTCTATTTTCAACTGTTTGAGGAACCTCCATACTGTTTTCCAGAGTGGTTGCACCAGCTTGCATTCCCACCAACAGTGGAGGAGGGTTCCCCTTTCTCCACATCCCCGCCAACATCTGTCGTTTCCTGAATTGTTAATTTTAGCCATTCTGACGGGTGTGAGGTGGTATCTCACTGAGGTTTTGATTTGGATTTCCCTGATGCCGAGCGATGTTGAGCACCTTTTCATGTGTCTGTTGGCCATTTGGATGTCTTCTTTGGAAAAATGTCTGTTCATGTCTTCTGCCCATTTCTTGATTGGATTCTTTGTTCTTTGGGTGTTGAGTTTGATAAGTTCTTTATAGATTTTGGATACTAGCCCTTTATCTGATACTCAGTTTATTTCTTTAGGGAAAATTCCTAGCAATGGAATTATCAGGCTGAATGAACTAGGCATGTTTAAGGCTCTCGCTTTTTCCAAATTTCCTCCTGGAACAGTCCTACAGTTTGCAGAAGGACACGAGAGCACCTGTCTTGCTGCTCCCGTGTGGAGACAGCACTGGTGTTATTATTAAAAAATGACCACCAGACTGTTGAAAAATGGTATCTTTTTATTGCAACAGAGGTTGGCTATTATTCATATTTTATTAAACCTCTAGGCTTAATTAAACCTCTTTTGTAACATTGACTCACTTCTTTTACCCATTTTTTAAAGCTCTTCACAGGAACATCAGCCCTCTGTTTCTCATATTGGTGGAAAATATTTTCTCAGTTTTTTTTTCTTTCACTGTTTTCTGTTTTCTTTGACAGAGATGTGTTACATGTGTATGTAGTTTTATGTCTGCAAGTAGTATATTTCTATGTGAGTAGCCCTTTTCTCTGTTAATTCTTCCATTGTATTTGTGTTTAGGAAGTTTAAGTCTCTTTCTAAGATCAGATACTCACTTAAATGTTTAAATCTTTAACCAGTCTGGCGCCTGGGTGGCTCAGTTGGTTAAGCGACTGCCTTTGGCTCAGGTCATGATCCTGGAGTCCCGGGATTGAGTCCCACATCAGGCTCCCTGCTCGGCAGGGAGTCTGCTTCTCCCTCTGACCCTCTTCCCTCTCGTGCTCTCTATCTCTCATTCTCTGCTCTCAAATAAATAAATAAAATCTTTAAAAATAAATAAATAAATCTTTAACCAGTCTTTAACAGTTTTTGATGGGGTCAGGTAATAATCTAAATAGATAATTTTCCCCAAGAGCCTACCCATTTTTTTCTAACACCACTTGATTTTTCACTGATAGTTCATGTACCTTGTTTTAATATACATATTTTTACATATATGTGAGTCAATTTCTAGGTCATCCATTTGCCTTCATTGTTTGTTCTATCCATGCACCATTTAAATTATTTAGGCTATACAGTGTATGTTTTAAAATCATGTAGGGCATTCCTCTATTTTTTTCCCAAAAGTTTAAGCTTTTTTGCCAGTTTGTATTTCTAGATAAAAAAGTTCCCCAAAACACATCACTAAGATTTTCATTGGAATTGCATGAGATATAAATTAAGAGATTATCTTCATATCACAATACTTAGTTTTCCTACCCAGAGATGTGTTATTTTCCATTTATTTGTTTTCTTTTATATCTCTGAGGGAAGTTTTGAAGTTTCGTAGTTCTTCTTTACAGAGATGCTCAGTACTGTTGGTTAAAGTTATTCCTTATATTTATGTATTTGCCACCATGAATGGGGTCTTTTTCTGATATCTCCCAACTCAAAATTTCCCCACCATTTTAGTGTCATAGAACTCTTTGAGAATGTGGTGAAATATTCTGGCCCTAAAGAAAAATTCCCATAAATAAAAGCTGAATATTTCTGAAATTTAAAAAAGCTACTGAATTTCTGTTTGTCTATACAGTAATCTAGTCACTTTACTGAATGTTGAATAATTTCCAGATTGACAATGATAATGTTCGGGAAAAATAATTTGAATTACTTTAAATTGCTGTTTAAACTCGTTTGGCACCAGTATCAATTCCCTTTGTCCTGTACTGGGGGAAATGTCACCACGTTCGGTCTCCCACACGCTGTTCCTGACATTCTCCCTGGAGGTTATGTCTCTCATTTTTCCCAGTTACTCCCCTCTGGTTTCTGCCTCTCTCTGTGTCCCTTAGAAGAAAAGCTTTTGGTTGGTCTGTCTGCGTGTTTACTTATGTTATATTATGGAAAGTTATGTCACCTTTAAATGACTCAATGTTTTAAAACAACAAACTTAGGAACCTTCAAGCTACAAAATAGCTATATGTTATACAGTATGTTCAAATATATTTAATTTGTGAGAATTGGATCTATAGAGTCTTCGATAATATTCTTCTTCAATAAAACAAGGTTCAGTTGTAAAATGCAAAACAAGATGTTAAAACTTGACACGGTTGATGGTCAACATATAAAGGAAGATTCTGTCTTTATGTTAAAGTGCAAATCCTGAGATTATAAAATCGAATACTCTAAAAGTGATATCCTTGAATAGATTTTAATGACATATAAAATATAAAGTATAAATGTAGAATTTCAAAATGCCACATAATTGTAAAATAACTAAATACACTGATTGCTGGTATAGGTAGGTATTAGTATTAAACATGAGTTATTTTCCCAAACTCCTAAACTGTCATGGTTTTTACTTATTACATATATTCTTCATCCATGAAAATAAAGACAGGGATGGGCCAGTAAAAAATTTTAGAAAAATCTGAGCCCCACAGATACTTAGTCTAGGATTCGCTCCGGTGCTATATGAAAACTTTTAATAAAATCTATCTTGCTGTTAAATCTAACCAATGAACATATATATTTATATGTTAAAATATAAATGTATGTTTATACTCTCTCCATATAAAAATAATTTTATTTTATACATATTTTTATAAATTTATATTTTCATATATAAATTTATATTTTATACATGTTTAATTTAATACTAATTTTATTATATACAAATAACTTTATACATATATATATATGTAATATATGGTGTGTGTGTGTATTTAAAGAACCTGTAATGGGAAAAGTGAGTTTTCTGTAGGAAAACTGGTCAATTGTTTTACTTTTCCTCTAGTCACAATTTTTCTTAAGTTTTTTTAAAATTCAGCCATGAAAACAAGTACTTTTTGTCCAGAAACAAATGAAACGAAATTTGTATATGCTGAGCTATCATTTAAATCAGATATTTATGAGTTTGTCTACTTATTGCTTTTATTTTTTATTTTTATTTTTTAATTTTCATTTTTTTATTATGTTCAGTTAGCCAACATATATAGTACATCATTAGTTTTTGATGTAGTGTCTACTTTTCTAAGAGTTAGTGATATTTTGGAAACAGTGCACAAAAATGTACTCTTTACCATTCCTGGAAACCAGCGGGAGGCCATCCGGGGCGGTTACCTGGGTTTGCTGAAGTCTGAGAAGTACATCTCTGCTAGCAGGTGCCACTGGATGCCCCCGTTGTTGCTGTACTGGAGGAGGACGCCCTCCTCTCTGCTGTCTGGCTTGTTGCACGCAGCGCTCTCTCCGCCAATCTGGATGTAGAACTGGACAAAGTCCACCCAAGAAGTATCCAGATCCCAGCTCACCAGCTGTCTTTTCCCAGCCTTTCCAAAAGACGGAAGAATCATAGATTCAATCATCTGGGGGCTCACTGGCACTCTGCTGTTTCAGTTTCAAGATCATACAAACATCCTAGCACCCCGGGGAGATGATTTTGTCCCCATTTAACGTTGAGAGGTGCAAGTCATGCCATTTAATTCTTTGCTCAGGTTACAGTAACTGTTCCTGACTACGTTTGATTAGTCTCTGCATCATTGACTCCCAGACTTGGTTACGAGACCCTTGGGAACTGCTAATCATAGAAAAAGTATTCAAAAGTCTTTAAAAATAAGGCAAAATTAATTTTAATTAAAACACTTCCTCTATTTGCTTTGTAAATCTCCTCCAGGCAGATTGTGGAGAAGAAAGACCATGTACTTTGAAATCAGAGTTGGGTTGGAATTTTAGCCCATTATTCATGCTGTTCACTAGCTGTGTGACCTTTCTGAGCTTTTATTTTCCTCAAAGGTACAATATGGGTAATAATACCTTCCTTATAGGGTGCTGTGACAATTAGATGAAATACACGTTGCACGTAATTTGCCGAGCACATGGCATGCCTTACTGAGGAAACATCCTCTCCAGAGATATGCCCTGACCCCCCCTCCTCCTTGGGAATTAAGAGTGAAACTGGCAAAATAGAAACTTCCTGACAAAAAGAAAGAGTACTCAAGTCTCTGAGGCTCCTAGTCTCTCTGTCTCGGTCCTTTCTTGGAAACACAGAGGTCGGGAGGGATCATTTCAGTAAGTTTTTGTGACTATGAAATGGTCTTTGTGTTTTAAAAATGTGAAAAATTTCCTCAAATCCAGCAACTTGCTTCCTTTGCTCCGTGTGTTCCCTACATGTCACAGTTGTGTTGTGAAGTACTAGGTTCAAATTGACAAGGTTTGTCATCAGTCCTCTTGTAAGTAAATGGGTTCATGCTAATGGGACGGAAAAAAGGTTTGCTCATGAGATTCTTCCACCCAAACAGATACTGCCAAAGCTAATCCACAGACTGCACCGAACTGGTCTTGGAGAGCTCCCAAGGAGTTCAATTAAAAGTCAGGAAGAAAAATTGAGATAGGATACATAGTATAGAGAAAAACACCCCTCACACTTAAAATTTAAACCCTCCTCTAATCCACTAAGTTAATTAAGAAAGGGTTACAGTTATTAGAAGTCACAGGGGAAATACTTGGGGATAATTAAAGCAGTATACTGCTACTGATAAATCTAAAGCCAATTAAGAGATTCCAAAATAAACAAGGGTACCAGTGAAATGAGAACTGAAGTTAATTCTGAAACAGGAACTTATTTTTTGGAACTCTCAATTTTAAGTAAGTATTTGAGAAAAGCTTACAAGTAATATGCATTTTCAACGTGCTTTATTCACTTTTAACTTTTCTTTTTGTTGATTTGAACCTCAGAGGTTATTATAATCTGGCCTAGAATTTTCATGCCTCAGGATCATTACAGGAAGAATGATTTTCAGAAGAAAACCTACAGAACCTTGCTAGTTAATTCCAATCCAGCAAATTTCTATGAAAAATTTGGCACGTGGAAATGAGCCAGAAGGATCAAGATGTAGGGTGAGGAGAATTATAAAAATCCAATTATCACAATTAGCTGGTTGGAATGATTGGTCTATTGTGAAAATCACAGAGTGGTGTTGTTTTTCCAGGAAACTACGGTGTTGGTTGACAAAGGTTTTGAAAGTGTTTTGTGGGATTTTTGTAAGTGGTGGAAAATATCATACAAATGCTTAGTTTGGCACTGAAGATGTTTTTTCCCAGAGAATAGCACAAATCATTTTCTTTTGTTCAGTGACCTGAAATGCTGAACACTGTTTTAAAGGGAGATAAAAAAGAAAAAGGAAATGGCTCATGGCAAACTTTTTGTCAGAATTTAGAATTTGATGCAACACAGGCTTTGCAGTTTCTCTATTCTACTCTGATCAATGTATTTACGCGTGTAGACATATTTACACATGTAACATGTACACGCATGTGTGTTGGGAGTCATAGGTTACAGATCTCCTCGCTCTTGGAATGTGAAAAATACTCTCCTATTTCCCCCCCACATTCTAGGTCAAAATGGCTCACTGCTTTTAAGGGTTTCGATGAAATAAAACACATTTAAAAGTAACACTTTCAGAATCTAGAGACTTTATAACACAACCTCTAAAACATTTCATAAAACTTTACCCTTATGCCTATTAAAATCTTCTTTAAACAAAATGCTACTAGAAAAATAATCATACTATATTTATTTGAAAATAACCATTTATTTAGAACCTCTTGTTTTCCCATTTTCTTTCATTTGTTCATTCATTCCTTTCTTCAGTAATAATTACTGGGTGCCAATCACACCAGGCACAATACCACAAACTTGAAAGGAGAGTTCACAAGTATGTGTAGTGACAATATGACAATTAGGGCCGCAGACCAAATTCCACTCCTTGTCGAGTCCCATTTGGTCATACGATCATCTATCAATTCTCCAATCTGTTCCGTCTCAAAGGTACTTACTGATTTGTAAATGCCTACCACGGGGCATGCTTTTCTGAGCTGAACATCTTATCTAGAGTTCAGCTCAATCAGTAGGACTCAGCATTTTCCTGGGTCCTATGAGAATAAAAATATGATCTATGTATGTACAGAACACCAATGAGGGAGGAATTCAAAGAATGGAGAGATCAGTGTAGTTTGCCATAGTCCCACAAAGCTCCATAGAGCAGCAGGATTTGAGCCAGATGCTACAAAGTTTATAGGGATAACAGAGATGGTGGAAGGCATCATGGCAGGCAATGGAGATTAAGCAAAGACAGGGAAATTGGCAAAACCTGGGATGTGGAGGAGAGATTTCTGTTTGGAGCAGGGGTCTGACGTTTCAAAAAAGAAAATAAGTTGTACAATTAGGGCAGCAGTATTGGAGAGCATCCTGAATTCTGTGATAGGAGAGGGACAGGACAGAAGCACATTTTAGGTTTAGGTGGTTTGCAAAAGGTGGTGGATGTACAGAGCTGTTCCTTTGGGTCATTGTCCCTGCTGGTGGGGGCTACCAAGCCCTGTATCCCACCTCTCTGGATATGCCACTCAGAGTACGCCATTCCTCGGGAAACTGTGATTGGCCAATCCGCAACCTTCCCCAGATTTTTCTACAGGGCTGCTCAGAAAGCTCTGTGGCCCCGGTACCACTCTCATAAATGACAGCTGACCTGAAAACAGAGAGTTCTGTGGGCATTTGAGTTTCTGGTTCCAGATATCTCTGAAGCCAGTTTTACCTTGTGTCTTGATTACATGAACCAAATTTCCTCCTTTTTTGCTTAAGCTAGTTTCTCTCACTTAGAATTCAAAACAGATCTGCCTGATACAAGAGAAAAAAGGGGAAAAAATGCTCTTCAGATATTTTGACAAAAATTGAGGAAGAAAGCTGGATTGGGAGGGGAAGAGAATGATTTTACTTTTGAAATGATTTATTTTATTTTTTTAAAAGATTTTATTTATTTATTTGACAGAGAGAGACACAGCGATAGAGGGAACACAAGCAGGAGTCCGGGAGGGAGAAGCAGACTCCCCGCTGAGCAGGGAGCCTAATGTGAGGCTCAAGCCCCGGACCCTGGGATCATGACCTAAGCCGAAGGCAGACGCTTAACAACTGAGACACCCAGGCGCCCCGATGCTGATTTTTTAAAAAAGATTTTATTTATTTATTTATTTATTTATTTGAGAGAGAGAGAGAGAGAGAGAGAGAGAGAGCGCACGCGCACACGTGAGCACAAGTGGGGGGAGGGGCAGGAGGAGAGGAAGAAGCAGACTCCCTACTGAGCCCAACTCAGGGCTCCATTCCAGGACCCTGAGATCATGATCTGAGCTGAAGACAGACACTTAACCGACTGAGCCTCCCAGGCACCCCTGAAATACTGATTTTAAGTTAGTGGCAGGGCACACATATGGAAATATCTAGTGATGCCAGTTTTAAATATATTCTCATAAAATGTAATTGTGATAGCTAACACTTATTGAACGATTTCTATGTGCCCAACACTATTATTCTTTATTCTTTACCTTCATTAACCCAGTGATACTCTCCAAGTCCCACTTTACAATAGAGAAAACTGAGGTACAGAAAGATGTAATAAGGCTGCAAGATGAATCAGCTAATGAGTTTTGGAGCTTAGGTACCGATCCAGGTAGCTTTAGTATAGAGATCATCTTGAATTACAGTTATATACATATTGATATGTAACCTTTCTATGTTTCAAATATTTGTGTGTATGCATACGTGTTTACTGGGGTGTTTGGTACATATTGGTTAAGGATTCATAATCTTATTTAAAATTGATGCTTATGGGAGACATAATCTTCCCATTTCTGAACAATTACACAGTGTGTCCAGATCTGTGCAACGCATATTGGTCACTTGTGGACGATTATCTCTAACAATAATGACCAGCGGATGTTCAATGTCAATGGATAGGAAATATCATCAAATGGAATTCATCCCTGATTTTCTATCATCCTCTATCTTGTGTGTTTGCTGCTGATTCTTTGTTCTGCACCTGCATCAAAATAAAACCTGTACCTATTTTTGCATTTGCATAAATTATTTTGGATTTCTGCCCAGATTCCACAACATATGAGCCCTACAGTATATCACCCACACCTGTGTATTTGTTAGGTGACGCAGACTGGGACATTTCCAGTTGTCCTGGAATTGGTGGCTATAGTACCTGCCAGAAAGAAGTGGTTTTAAGCACCTGACATTCTAATAAGTAGGGTTAGACACATAGCTCAGGTTGGAGAACTGGGTCTGCTCCCGCTCTAGTCCTTTTGAGGACTAAATAAAGAGATGAATTAGAGGAGAGAGAAAGAAAATAATGTCCTGTCTAGATGGTAGCAAAGGAGGAGAGGAAGGTGGCTCGCCCCTCCCCATCACCAACCAAGCAACAGGGGTTGGGCGTGTTCCAAGAGAATCGGTCTTAGAGATTCTGGGTGGCACCTTAGTCCCTCGGGGGCGTCTACTGACCTGTCTGTCCAACCTGGTGCTGCCTCTAGTAAAGGTGAACACTGCAAGAAAAACTTCTACACTGTCTCTGTACGGACTTCATGTCTGTGTGCCCCCAAATCCATATGTTGAAAGCCTAACCTCTAAAGGGAGGGTATTAGGGGGTGGGGCCTTTAACAGGTTATTAGGTTATGAGGGTGGAGCCCTCATGATGGTATTAGTGCCCTCATAAGAGACACAAGACAGCCTGCTTTTTCTCTCTGTGTTCTCTCCACCATGTGAGGACACAGTGAAAAGACAGCCATCTATAAACCAGGAAGCAGGCCCTCACCAAACACTGAATCTGCTGGTGCCATAATCTTGGACTTCACACCTTTCAGAACTGTGAGGAAAAAAAACCCATTTTCCATTTAAGCCACCCAACCTATGGTATTTTTGTTATAGTAGCCTGAGTTGACTCAGACAGTCCTGTAACATCAGACACCACCAGCAGGCAACAAAGAGGATGCGAGATGTCTGCTCAACATGGACAGTTAGTCAGTCCCGGGGAACAGCTCTGCACATCCCCAAACCCCACCGTCACCCCTCCTTCTTCCAAACATATTCTTGAGAATAACGGATTGACAAATTTAACACTCACAGAAGCGCTTTCTATGTGTTCGGCACTGTTCTACATGACCTACAAGTACTGACTCATTTACTCTGCATCACGATCCTGATGAGATAGAATACTCTTATTTCCACTGTACCGATGAGGAAGCCAAGCCACACCGAGGTTAAGGGTTTTGCTCAAAGTCACACAGCTACAGAGTGGTGGAATCGGACTGCAGCAAGCAGCTGTTATTCTTAACCTTGAGACTTTGCCTTCATCACCCCTGCTCGCTCCTCGCCCCCAGGCCATACGCTCACACACCCTCCAATGCCAGGGCGAGAAGACATGGAGTCCCTGCCCCACTCAAAGACCCTCAAGGCATAAGCCCGGCTGGCACGGCAGGAGAGGAAAGCCACGAGATTTAAATCAGGGACAGGGAGGGCAGGAATTCTCAACAGCCCTACCCTGGATTTGTAGTAACCCCAAACCATCATCAAACTACCAGAGTTTCCCAAATGTAGTTCAGGGATAGGAATTTGACAAAGGAATTTAAAAGCAAGCAGTGTGAGGAAACATAAAACTGTCCCATGTTTGTACCTTCTGAATTCAGACTGCTCCGTAAATCACTCACTTATGGAAATAGCCATTGCGTGGATCACGTATTCCCATAGCTTAGTCAGACCTTCGTCATCACTCACCCCTAGCTCTTACCTTGCTGAAATACAGAGATGATCCAGATGAGATGACCCCACACCCTTGTTCCGGCTTTACAATTTCTCCCCCAATGACTTCTTGCCAGTCAGACTCCCAACCATTCTGGTTCTCAAAATCTGACATGATCGTGGAAGGAAGGGCAGCTTCCGGGTGGCATTCGGTGCCTTGGTATCCCTGGTCACACCTGGGAGAGAGGAAGGGCCACGTAAGCAAGTCACAGCCTCTTTTCTGGGAGTGCCACGGCCACGCACCTGCATTTCCCACGTCTCCCTCTTGCTCAGACCTTAGCATTCACACGAAATTTTTCTCTACAATGTCAATCTGTGTATGTGGTTGTAACAACCGTCAGTTTTTGACATTGAAAAGAAATCTTTTCTTAAAAGAAATGGTGCTGTAACAGCAGAACCGAGGCATCAAGGAGTAATGAGGGAGGAGATGGGTACGTGTGTGCGCCTGTGTGTGCACGCGTGCGCCTGTGTGTGCACGCGTGCGTCTGTGTGTGCATGTGTGTGCACACGTGCGTGTGTATCGGCGGCTGGGGGGTGGCGTGGGAGAAGAGTGGGATCTTCCTGGAGATCTTGAGAGTCACATGGAAATGTTTGTCTGCTCATACGATGTGTAGCTCTGGCCATGTTTTATGGCTCCTCTTTCTGATTAAATTCCGTCTCTTTTAGAGTCTTTAAGTATTCAAGTGTGTTCCTTTCTCATCCTCATTAGCGATAATCACCGTCTCCCCCTGCCTACAACCTTACGCTTCTGGCCACACCACGCAGGAGAGCGCGCAGCAGCTGTCTGACTTGTGTTTTAAGACTGTCAGGGGAACGGAAGGGAAACAAACAATAGCAAGGCTCTTTTAACCCCCAAAGAGGACTTTGGGATTAATTAATAAACTCTGAAATTTAAACCCAGGAGGCCTCGTCTTGAGGTGAGATTTTGAAGTTTAGGATATACGGCTTCAGACTTCACTTAAAATGTAACAGCATCTTTTACACCTAAAGTAAGAGCAGAAAGGAGGACCGTTTTCCTTTTGGCTCCTTCATTATTTATCAGTCTGTCCGTACCGCTCTGATGACAACTGCCGTGCTATCCCTCTGAACACAAACCCCGAGAAGCAGGCAATCGATCACACATGGCGGTGTGTGTACCTGCACACGCCGTGGTCACATGAGCCGTGCCCACTGCACATGTTTGGGCATTGCTGTCCAATGTAAATGCTGTCCAAAGCCCATTCGTCTTGGGCTGTGTAATAGCTCTGACTCCAGCGGAAGCGGGTGGCACTGGACCTAGAAACAAGGGACGGGAGCGAAAACAATATTTTAACTAACATCTGGTAGAATGAAGAATGTCAGAGTTCAGACTCTTTCAGATGACAAACTTTCTGGAACTTGCATTTAGCTGCCAATCATTTTTCTTTGGTAGTTGAAAGTCTGTCTACTCAATTATTAGCCAATGTAACAATTCGATCATGACGAAAAGTTAAAAAGGAATCTGTGGTTTGGATATATACCTCCATCTTAATTTAATTTGCGATGTTTTGAAGAAAAACAAAATATCAGATTTTTTTTGTTGTTATGCAGAGATTTGATGCTAGGAAAAGCAAGCAAGAAAGAAGGAATATTAAAAAAAAAAAGGTATATACAAAAGAGCCTCTCTTCCACAGAGGAAAATGTGAGGTGTTTCAATCATGGTAATAAAATTTCTTTCAATAAATAAACAGCAGTTATTGGAAAACTCCCAGTGAGCTCTCAATATAAAACAAAACTTTTGTTTGGGGGTATTGTTTTGGGCTTGAGGGACATGCTACAATGTGCTCTAAGAAGAACATGTTCTAGAAGTAAGAACATCTGGGTGCTAAATTCTGCTAATTATTTCAGAAACATTAATTTGGGTAGGTTTCATGGACAAGCTGATGTTAAGTGGAAACAAAAAGCTAAACAGTCCATTACACATAGAGAAACACTTGGGACCTTGATTCGTCTAAACCAGATGGAAAGTCTAAAGAAGAGAGTATTTTGAGAGCAATGTTAAGAAAGTTTCCATCCACTGACAGTCACAAAAAATTCTTCTCAATTCCCATCATATTTTTTGCCTCTAGAAATTTTCAGGGATTGTGATTAGTTCTTTTTGGTCAATGTGCAAAACAAAAGAAAACAAAAAGGATTTGCAGAATTCATGTGCATGCTCCATTCCATTGATTGAACCCTCCCTAAGCACACTGTCTACACATACACTTGATCTTAACTGCTCTAAATGATCCCTTAACGGCTACTGCATCAATTACCCACATAATAAATACTCCCTAAGTATGTAACAGATTGTTAAAATCCAGACTAAGCCTTGATTGTTTATTTTGCCAACGATCTGTGGCTAATATGTTGCATTTTCATTCCTAGTAGGATAATTCCAGGATGCATCCAGTAGACACTGATTTGCTGCATATCAGCACACGTCATGATACATGCAATGACACAGATACACCTCCTCTCTGGTAATAGTTTATATTTGAAATCTAATAGCCATCACAATTTTCATAGCCCCATTAAGAAATGGTTTGTAGAAGATCCTACTATAAAAGTAGGTACACTGTTTTAGAGCATGGAGCCCTACAGAGGAGAAGCAAATTAAGTTTCAGGCAAAGGAAAGATGACTATATCTTGTCAGGACTGATAATCTGAGTCAAGTCTGAGGCTACATGTGTCTAGACTGTGAGCTCTTTTGGGGACAGGGCTATCTTTTGTCTCAACAGTTTGCACAGGGACAGAATAAAGTAGGTGTACCAAAAGAAACTGCTAAAAAAATGAGTCAATGAGTGGATGAACAGGCCAGGAAAGGGCAGCCTGTTTCTGCCTTCTGTAGGTAATGGAGTAAATAATGTGCTAGGGGTCTGGGGACTTGGCCCCTTGGACTCTAGCTCTGCAATTTATCAGCTGTGTGACCTTTAGTGAGACATTTAAACCTTCAGCCTTTCTAGTTCCTCACCTCTCAAATAAAGGGATTGGGCAAGCCAATTTCTAAGATCCCTTCTAGCTCGTAAATTTAGTGATTGTTCTGGTGGTTGTTGACTGAGGTGATGGTTTATTTCCTATCTAGTCACATGCCTACGTGAAACCCATGGCATACATTGTTTTGAAGTTTTGATATTTCAAACATTAAAATGGGGTGGGAGGGTTTCAGACATCTGTCCCAGATTTCCCAGTTTATGTATGTTTCTGAACAGTCACATGTAAACACATTCTAAATTCTTTTACTAAGTAAATTAGTCCTTACGTGCATCTTGTGAACTCTTGAAAAAGAGACTATTTCCTTAAGATAAAAAGCTTAAAGTGGATTTTTCCATTTAAAATTACAATCCACAGTTTAATGTGCTGATGTTAATTAACAGAAAAGGAATCAGAAGAGGTTGAATATTGGCTTCCTTTTTAGTGAGAAAAAAAATTAGTTGTGTGAGCAATCTCCAGCTGGTCATGCATGAGAACACAAGGTGTGATCTCACTGATTTGCAGCTGCATCACTGCTAAATATTGCCCTCAATACAAATATTTAATTTGCCAACCCACCCCCCCTCTCAGATCTAAGCATTCTTAGAAGGAAAATTTTGTGCACTTCGGATTGGGTCTGAAAGTGGGACCACTGCTATGTGGATCATGAAATGAAGTTGACTTGCATTTAAAACCCAAACTCTATGGATTCCTCAAAGCAACAAAACTTGTCAGTCTTGTCTTTATTTGATTTTTTCCCATATAAACTTCTAGACTGAATTAAAATAGCATCGAGTCATCTCTTGGTAGTTAGGTATTAAGGTATCAAGGCTGAGGAACTGAGGTAAATGAAGGCTGACTAAATTGTATTTTCCACCTTCAGAGTTACTGTAATTACATTTACCCAATTATTCTGAAACTCATTCAGTCATTAGGTGTAGATTTGTTTATGAAGTAGCAACTGACAGCTGTTTGGGTCTCATTAGGCCCTGTTCTCATGTAAATGTCTCTCATAAAAACAAAATTAATTTTCATTGGGTAACAAATGTTCAGTTCATCTACAATATAATTTCTCTAAGCAGGTGTATATATATTCAATATTTCCACTCTAAGTTGTCCTATCTAGCCTATTTTCCAAAGTTAACAGATCTTTGGTAATGTGGGGACCACATATGCTTGTGTGTATTCAATTTAGAGTTGTGTATGTGTGAATCAAAGCAGGAGAACGAAGATTTGCCAAAAGGAAAACTGCTTCAAACTAAACTGCACTCTGTTTTCCTGAATGCTTAAGAACACATGCTATTTGCAAAAGTTTGAAATGAATATAATAAAGTTATCAAGAATGCCAGGGATACTAAATGCACTTTATAGCAGAGCTTTTAAAAAACATTATAAATCCCAAACCAATGATAATAACCAGATGAACACTATTTTTTTTTATATATAGCAACCATGTTTAGTTTAAGTATTAGCAGGAATGTTAAAAGAAAATATCTTACTGGGTTTGTTCCTTTTTAAAAAATATTTTTACTTTCTTTACCCAGGGCTTTGAAAAAAATTTGGAAAAGCAGAGTTTAGTTATTCAGTTATATGGATTTAAAGGCAAATGGTTGCAGGAATAATCTATAGACAACGAGGCACACTGAATTAAAATTCTATTCAATGCCCCAACATTTAATGAGTACCCAACATGTGGCAGGCAGTGTTGGAACTGAAGTGTTTAAGGGTCAAATAGATTTCCTCTCAAGTGTCTAATAAACATTGATGAGAATTGATTTTTCTGACTATACTAAAACTTTCAACTCAGTGGTACTATCTTGTAAGCTAGGAAATAATAATGCAACATACCATCTGAATGTGAAATAACATGCAAAGGTGTTTTTTTCTTTTTTTTTTTTTGATAAAGGACAGTATTTTTTGGATACTGTCTAAACTACATTAATTAAGAATAATAGTTTAGCGGTGCCTGGGTGGCTCAGTTGGTTAAGCATCTGACTTCAGCTCAGGTCATGATCTCAGGGTCCTGGGCTCCCCATTCAGCGGGGAGTCTGCTTTTCCCTCACTTTCTCCCCTAACCCCTCTCCCTGCTTGTGCTCTCTTGCATGCACTCTATCTCTCTCAAATAAATAAAATCTTAAAAAAAAAGAATAATAGTTTATAACATTTCTGGGGATGAAAAGACATCTCTAAGATACACCATCAAGATGAACTTACCATCATAATTTTGAAATTATACCTTACATGTCAATAAATAAAAATCAACATTTTTAAATAATGAGGGTGATACACTTAATGGTGAAATAATCATAAAGAAAAAACCTCAGTAGCTTTACAGCAAGTATGACTACTATTTCAATTGTTTGATCTGTTGCTTTTTTATAATCATGATAGATATGCTTGGAATACCATTGAAATTAAATACAAATCCTGATTATATTCCCAGCAGTAGACATAAAAAAGTAGGATGTTAGAGAAAGTAGCAACTTGTTATACAAAGCATTAGCAGAATATCTAGGAAATGGCTCACAGTTGGATATAAAAAAAACCTGTGGAAATCAAATTTCAAGCATTTTATTCCAACTGATATAATGATGAATCCTTAAAAATAATCAAGGAGGCATTCTTCTATAATTCAGTAATTCAATCTCCAACTAAAGGATGTATAATAATAATTCTGGGTTGTAATCTAACCAATTGTTTTTGTGTGGAGCCTAACTTCCATGTAAAATAATCGAAGAAGGGTTTATTTAGTAATTTTCTCTTTACAAAAGGGCTCTTGGAAGGCTGATGCCACAGAAAAATACAATTCTTGTCTCTTTCATGGTTTTCCTACTACCCACGTCACAGAATCTTAGAATTCCTGAACTGAGAGGGACTTTTAAGATCATCTAATTAAACTTCATTCTACTCATAAGAAATCAGGCTTGAAGAGGTTGTGAATCGTTAAAATCATGTGATTAATTAATCACTGGAAAGGATAGACTGAGAGCTTCTAATTTCTAGTCTAAGGTTCTTTCTTGGGCAAGCTTATCCTGTCACAGGGCTTCAAACAGTACTCATGGTATTCAACTCTTCAACCCAAACCTCTTTTCTGAGTTCCAGATGTATAAGTCCAGTTGGCTTCTTGACATTTCTGCTTGGATAGATAAGTATCTTAAACTCCGCATCCCAGAAACAGAACGCTTCATTTCCTGCCCCAAATCCACTCCTTCTCCAGGCTTCCCCACCTCAGTCAGTTTCCCTAGGCCTCGGATTTACAAACTGTTTTTGATTCTTCCTTTTCTACCACAGCTCCCATGGAGTGCATCAGCAAGCTCTATTTGATTAAAATATATTTCACAAGGATGGCTCTTGTCTTGTCTGCTACAGTCATACTCCAAGCCACCTAAACATGGAATGCCTGGAAACTTCTAACTCGACTCCCTGTCTTCACTCTTTCTCCTACAATCTATTCCTCACCAGCAGATGCCCAGAGCAATCAATCTAACAAAATTATGTAATATTTAGGGGGAAAAGGTGTTTTTCTCTTAAACATTATCAAATATTTAAATTTCTCCCTAATTACTGTGGCTTTAGCTTCTTGGGGGATGATTTTTATGGTTACTGAGAGAATGTGAATAGTAAAAAAACTGTGTATTAAGCTTTTGAAATAAAAACGTAGGGCTTTGCAGCGAGAAAACGGCCTTGAAATGCAAATCATCTTGACATAGGAGATTTTGGATTCCCGTACCCTTCCCTTTTAACATACGTCAAAGCTAAAGGAACAGCTCATTGAGTTGGTGCAGAAAGGGAGGTCAGAAAAAGCTAGGACATAGAGGGTATTATGCCAAGTGAAATAAGTCAGACGGAGAAAGACAAATACCACATGATTTCACTCATACGTGGAATCTAAAATACAAAACAGGGGCCCTGGGTGACTCAGTTGATTATGTGTCTGCTGAGGTCATGATCCCAGAGCCCTGGGATTGAGTCCCCACATTGGGCTCCCTGTTCAGCGGGGCATCTGCTTCTCCCTCTCCCGCTCCCCTTGCTCATGCTCTCTCCCTCTCTCACTCAAATAAATAAATAAAATCATAAAAAATAAAATAAAATGCAAAAAATTGAATAAACAAACAAAAAGCAGAATCAGACCAACGAATCCAGAGAACAGACTGTTGATTGCCACGGGGTAGGGAGGGTGGAAAAAATGGGTGAAGGGGAGTGGGAGATACAGTTTTCCGTTTAGGGAAAGAATAAGTCACAGGAATAAAAGGTGCAGCATAGGGAATATGGCCAGTGGCATGGTAGTAGTGCTGTGACATACAGTAGCTACACTTGTGGTGAGCACAGCATAATGTGCAGAGTTGTCAAATCACTAAGTTGTACACCTGATGTTACTAATGTAACACTGTCAACCATATGAAAATTAAAAAAAAAAAGTAGGACAAATGAGGGTTCTAGAGGGGAGGGGGGTGGGGGGATGGGTCAGCCTGGTGATGGGTATTAAAGAGGGCACGTACTGCATGGAGCACTGGGTGTTATATGCAAACAATAAATCATGGGACACTACACCAAAAACTAATGATGTAATGTATGGTGATTAACATAACATAATAAAAAAATTAAAAAAAAGGAGGACAGTTTGGAAATCAAATTTTCATTAGCTCTATTTTTCAAATATCCTCAGCATAAAAGAAAGATCTGGGTCTTTTGATGACAAAGAAAATTCATCTTGCCATTGTGCTTAACTCTTCTTCATATTCAAGTCGTGCTAACAGAGATGGTAAAAGTTAAAGTCACTACGATGTCATCTCTCACCAAGTTTTCTGGGGAAGAAGCACTATGACTCTTCTCCACTGCGTGAACTCACTGGCATGGTAAATACTTGCTGACGTGAATTCCTGACAACTCGGCATACTTGGAAGACATTCCTAAGAGAGAGGAAGGCAAAAATTAAACTTGGCTTCTGTTCCTCCAGGGACAATATGTTGACTCACTCACCATAAATGCAAAAGGCCTTAGAGAAATCTAATGTCATAATTTTAACTATTTGCAATATGGATGCAATTCATGATTCTTCCTCTGTGAAGCTGAAATATTTGGGAAAAAACGGGGAAACAAGTGTCACCATGAAACTAAATGTCGTTTAATTCTCACATATAAAAATGGACATGGGGCGCCTGGGTGACTCAGTTGGTTAAGCGACTGCCTTCGGCTCAGGTCATGATCCTGGAGTCCCTGGATCGAGTCCCGCATCGGGCTCCCTGCTCAGCGAGGAGCCTGCTTCTCCCTCTAACCCTCCCCCCGTCTCATGTACTCTCTCTCTCTCTCTTTCATTCTCGCTCTCTCAAATAAATAAATCTTTAAAAAAATAATATGGACATGGCTTAAGATCCATATTTTGACCTTTTATCATAACACTGGCATTTGGCAAAATTATTCTAATCACTGTGCTATTTATGCATGTATTGTAATGTCAGATCACCGTGTGTGTAAAGAAGTACAATATGATCCTAAGAATCTGGATCTATGTATTTCTTTCTTCTTTTTCTTTTTTAAAGGCAAGATGTGCCAGATTTTTAATATGGACTACCTACAGGTAAAGAGAGTTAGAAAGGACCAGATGAAGACATGCTTTAGGGAGAAAAGAAAGAGAGGAAGGAGGAAGGAAGGGTTAGAAAAAATTTATGGAGGAAGAGGGTTAGAGAAATATTCCAAACACCATCCTAGAGTACCCAGTCCTGAAGTTATTCTCATTTCTTTTTTATTTTCAATTATAATTTAGTATCTGATATGCAGAATGTGGAATCCTTATTGCTGACTTGACGTCAGTGCTCAGTTACAAATAACATTGTTCCTTTTGAACCAAACCTAAACTTTTGGAACTCTCTGCTTCCTATGTAAAAAGAAGGAGCCTACACAAGCATTAGAGAAAATAGACTTACCTCTTGGACCAGGTGCCAGGTGAGGCCATGATTGGTTGAGTACTCCAGCTTCACCTGGTTGTCCATGTGCGGAGTGTATTTCTGGCCACAGCCCATCACCAAACTGAACTGAATCATATAGGATGCTCCTATCTGCATTGATTGTGTTTCCACATAGCGCATACTTGATGCAAGTTTAGAATCTCCCGTGAAACTGAAAGAGGCGGGAATCAGAAGATTAAAAACAGCGACGTTTTTAGGGAAAATTAGGCTCTTCATTTCATACCATACACCAAAATAGCTTCATTTTGCTTGTTTAAATCTTGCCAAGCTCAAGAATGGATTTCAGTCAATCTAATAAATGCAATTAAAACAATCTGCCTATCAAAGAAGCAATGTATTTTTTTTAAAGTTAATACCTAGAGTTGTCAGATATATTTGAAAATGGATACTCACTCATACATTGTTCATGAGTGTAAACCTTTTGACTCATTAATCCCACTTCTTAGAATCTATACAAAGGAAATAATCCTAAATTCAAGGGCAGTTTTATAAAACATGATGAATATTGCAGGGCTATTTATAATAGTAATTGGTAACCATTTCAATGTCAAACTACAGGGAAAATGGAATCCTTAAATAAACTGGGATAGACACTTGACAGATCATCCATATTTCAAATATTTATGAAGGTAATGTAATCACATTAACATGCTTATGAGAAAATAAATTTTTAAAAATCCACAAAATGATGCATAAAGGAAATTCACCAGAATGTTTGCAGTGGCTCTAGTTGGTGGTGGGAAACTAGTTTACAGCTTTTCTTTTTTTTTTTTTAATTTTCCAAATAATCTTCAATGCTTAGGCATTTTTTTCTTTTTTTTTTTTAATTATGTTATGTTAGTCACCGTACAGTACATCATTAGTTTTTGATGTAGTGTTCCATAAAGCTTAGGCATTAAATACTGAAAACATCATAATGTAGTTTTAATGACTGTGCCTCAAGTTGGTAAAATTTTACTGGGTCCCAGTTGAGTACCATGTAATTGTAAACTGTTTGATGACAGGCACAATTACTTTTTTAGAGCAAGCTGCTCAACGAATTTATCATCCATCAGAGGAGATTCAAATATGGACACATTTTTCACTGTGGTTAATATGGGTCAATGTAAACATTCCCAGGGTTAATCCCACTGGGGTTTGTCTGCCACAATGCTTGGTACTGCTATTGTGAAGCAGGGCCAATACCACAGAACAGCAGTAGCTCCTATTAGTCAGGGGGCTGAGCTGATATAAAGGGAATGGTGCAAAAATCTGTGATCTCTTTGAGGCATTTAATATTTTTTCTTATTCGTCCTTTGCTGAATCAGCAAAATAAGGAGTAACTACTCCACCTTGCTTCTTGCAGACATTAAGATGTTATTTAAAGATGGAACATTGTCCATATAGAGGATCATCATGGGTTTGGGCTCAAGGTTACAAAATGCAAGAAGCTTTTTCCTAACAATGACTAATTACTCTTTACCAATTTTAAATTCAGTTTTTACACTTGGACAATGAATAGAGGAATAAAATGGTTAAGAGCCCCCAAACTCTGCTTTAGCTGAATGGTCAATAAAAGAAAGGGATGTGTCATATTTATCGCTGCTGGTGTTACACATCCAGGGCTTATAAATTGTTCATTGTTAATAATAAAGATGCCCACACGTTGTTGAGTCTAGGCCATATCTTCAGACTGTCCTAAGCGCAATACCCATATTATCATCCTTAGTTCCATCCTTACAATAACTCTGTGAAGTAGGAATATATCTCTAGTTAACAAATGGGGAAATGGGGATAGTAAATGGTAGAGATTTGGTATAAACTCAGCTCTGCCCAACTCTAAAACCTCTTAACCAATACACGATCTCTCTATCTTTCTATTGTTAAAAGATGGAGACGAAAATGCTGCAGTTTTGAATAACTTTCATATATAGTTAATTTAAAAATCATTAACTTTCAGTTACTGTGTAATGATAGTTTGGAGTTAGAGATAATAAACCCAGGATTGCTGCTGTGTGACAGAGTGTATGGGATGCATTCTCGCAAACACAAAGCTGCAGAATGCAATTTTTAGCAATATTACAAAACAAAAGAATCAATATAGAAGAAAAACACTAGTAAGCTCTATAGGCACAAACTTGTCCATATAAATTCCAGAGTCTTTTAAGTAAGGAAAAAAAGTCCTGACTACTTCTCCCCATGAGAAATAAATGTTGCTTTTGACGTCAAGGGTTAAATGTTCTTTCTAGTGCCTCTTAGGAGGAAGGTAAATAAGGGAGCCAACTAATTAGTCATTTGAATCACTTAATTTTTTTAAAAAATTAAAAAAAATTAATTTAAATTCAATTAATTAACATATATTGAATTGTTTACTCTAAAGGTATGCTATCTATCCTGGGCAACTGGGAAAAACCACACGTGCAGGGCAGCACAGTCTGCAGTCCACGGAGAGCCACTAGAACTTTCTCACTCATGTCCTGCACAGTATTTCCTCACCCCAGCATTTCTGAAATAATTTAAGATTATTTTCACAATCAGTTTCTTGTAAATTCCTCCCTTCAGAGATGGTTTAGTGTCCTTGCAAATCTAAGAGAAACAGAAAGAAATGCGGTGTTTTGTAAATACTGCCTGCACCTAACTTTTGCATGGTTACAATCAACCATGAACCTGGTTAAAGATAGTGAGTATTCAAACCTGAGAAGGATATGCTCTGTGAGCTACCCTCACGATAACAGCTTTTAAAGGTGCCAAGACACCAAGAAAGAAAAACATAAAAATGATATAAAAGGACAAGAGTGAGTCTCAGGCGGCTGGTTGGCTCAGTTGATAGAGCATGTGACACTTTATCTCGGGTGGTGAGTTTGAGCCCCACAGTAGGTGTAGAGATTAATAAAAATAAAATCTTTTAAAAAAGGTCAAGAGTCTAAAAGATCTGTTAAACAGTGACAATAAAATTCTTACTTAGCACAAATATCTGTTCTACTAGTAGTTGCATCTTTTCTTGTTTTTGTTGTGAGCCACACCTGAATGCTTTCTAACCAAAATGCTTGCCATACTTCATGGTACCATATGATACCCCCTATCCTGATATATATTTTTTTAGTTTAAATTCAATTAGCCAACATATAGTACATCATTAGTTTCAGATGTAGAGTTCAATAATTCATCAGTTGCATAGAACACCCAGTGCTCATCCCATCACATGCCCTCTTTAATGCCCATCACCAATTACCCCATCCCCCCACCCACCTCCCTTCCAGCAACCCTCAGTTTGTTTCAAGTTAAGAGTCTCTCATGGTTTGTCTCCCTCTCTGATGACTTCCCATTCAGTTTTCTCTCCCTTCCCCTATGATCCTCTGTGTTGTTTCTTATATTCCACATATGAGTGAAACCATATGATAATTGTCTTTCTCTGATTGACTTATTTTGTTCAGCATAATACCCTCCAGTTCCATCCACATTAATGTAAATGGTAAGTATTCATTGTTTCTGATGGCTGCATAATATTCCATTGTATATATATATATATCACATCTTCTTTATCCATTCTTCCATTGATGGACATCTCGGCTCTTTCCACGTTTGGCTATTGTGGACATTGCTGCTACAAACATTGGAATGTGATGCCCCTTCGGATCACTATATTTGTATTTTTGGGGTAAATACTAAGTAGTGCAATTGCTGGGTTTTAGGGTAGTTCTATTTTCAACTTTTTGAGGAACCTCCATACTGTTTTCCAGAGTGGCTGCACCAGCTTGCATTCCCATCAACAGTGTAGGAGGGTTCCCCTTTCTCTGCATCCTCGCCAACATTTGTTGTTTCCCGACATGTTAATTTTAATCATTCTGACTGGTGTGAGGTGGTATCTCATTGTGGTTTTGATTTGTATTTCCCTGATGACAAGTGATGTTGAGGATGTTTTCATGTGTCTGTTGTCCATTTGTATGTCTTCTTTGGAGAAGTGTCTGTTCATGTCTTCTACCTTGTTTTTGTAGTGTAGTGGTTATCACCTTCACCTCACCTATCCTGATACCTTAATCGGAAGCAAAATAACACAAGAAAAGCACAGACATCTATGCCTTAAAAATCTTGACCATTCATAGCACAAGTTCATTCAGTTGTTTATGATTTATTCAAGACTGGCTGAAAGCCAGTAATATTAGGTCAGCTTTTCCCCTTCTGAATACGCTGATGTTCTTACTCAGCTGGAGTTTTAGAGGTGAGAATTTCACGGACTGCCACCCTTTAAGTGATAAAACTGCTCCTCTTTGTTGCTTGTTTAAGTCAAGATAGGTTCCTAAAGGCAAAAATGAAGCTGAACTTATCTGTTAGAATCAGAGAAACAAAAAAGAACAGTCCACATCAGCCTTTTGGGGGGAAATTCTGGAGACAGAATGCATTGGGAATCAGGACCCTTAGTTTCATTCATGTTGATTTTCAAGAGTGCCTCAAAAATAAAGGAACAGTAAAAAAGTTCCTGCATGTAATTACAAGATTTAATGAGAGAATGGGGGTAATTCTTTCCACTAGGACAAGATTACTTCTGGTAAAATGGATGACACCATAATGTAACTCCGGTCTCCACAGTTCTATACTTATCCATAACACAGCTCCTTTGCCTCCTCCTCCCTTGTTAATCTCACATATTGCCAACGACCTGTTTTCCTGACTAGGCTGGAAGCCCCTCTGCAGGGGGAGATCATATCTTACTCATCCCTGCATCCCCTAACGCACTCAGAACCTGTGCACCTCACAGAAGCACCTGGTGTTGTCGCAGGACATCATGGTTTTCCAACAGCTAGATTATCTTATTTGACCTTTGAGTCAAGGTCATTTGGGAGGCCATGAGGGATCCTTAACCCTGGGTTATGGAGATGAAAAACCCAATAGCTGAGCTGCTGGTCCCAGGATTACACAGTCACTAAAAAGCTAGAAACCAGGCCTTCTGATTTCTACTTGAATGTCCTTTCCATTCTGTCTTGCCTATTAAAGACACTTAAAGAATGCTGAATAAAATGAGCACGAGTGAGGCTTCTCAATTGGGAAGAAGGCAAGTTTTACAAAACCATAGTTACTTACGTGCTATAATGAACACAGACAAGGTTTTGAGGTTATTCTCACTTAAAGAAATCACTCTTCCTGCATTTCCCCAGAGGCTCTTTCCCATCTCCATAAAAAAGCCTCTTTTATATGAAGGGCAGATACACATAACCAACATAAGTGGGAGAATACTCGGACCACAAAGTTTCTTCAAGGCAAATTCACCCAGGGACTGAGCCACTTTCAACAACTGATCCCATCTCTTTAAGAAAGATTTGGTAATGGGGTGCATGGGTGGCTCGGTTGGTTAAGCACCTGACTTGATTTCAGGGTCCTGAGATTGAGCCCTGTGTCTGACCCTGGAGCTCTCCCCCTCCCTTGCCCCACCCCCACTCTCGAACATGCATGCGCTCACACACTCTCTCTCTCTCTCTAAAAAAAAAAAGTTTAGTAAGTTAGACAATGTGTCTGAAGTCTCACTGCCAATATGCCACAAGACAAGATAATGTACCAATATTTACATTTCTTAGAAACCTAAGCAATATTCCACTATTTTCAAGAATCCCACAGAAGATAACAGCTCTGCAAAGCTCAATTCCACAAAAATAGAAAAGCAACATAAAGCTGGTTTTGGTTTGATACCACTCAGAAGTTATATTCATCTCCAAAAGGACATGTAAATAAATCTAAGCCTCTCTAATGTCATCCTTTTTGTTTTGGTTTTGTGATCATCAAAGAAATATTTGATGTAGTTGACTGTCTTGTTGTATTGTGGAATTAAAGGTGGCATTTTAACTCATTTGTTATTTCTATAATATTATATCTCAAAACAGAAATAACTATACTATTTTAGTGTATTATATAAATTTTACATTTACTGGAAAAAACAATCTGGCCATATAGAAGTATTTTTTTTTTAAGTAAAAATTCACAGTTCTACTACCTAAAGATGATCACTGCTAACATTTTGGTATAAATACCTCCAGACTTCCTTATGTTTACACACACATAAACATTCACTTTTCTTTCTTTTAAAAAAATTACTATAAAATCATAATAAACATGTTCCTTTTTTGAGAGAGAGAGAGAGTGCGTGCACGAGTTGGGGGTAGGGGAGGGGCAGAGGGAGAGGGAGAGAGAATCTTAGGCAGGCTCCACGTGCAGTGGGGAGTGGAGGTGGGGCTTGATCCACAGGAGATCACGACCTGAGCCGAAATCAAGAGCTGGTCACTTAACTGACTGAGTCACCCAGGCAACCCTCTTTTTTTTTTTTCCTTTTTACAACTATTTCATTGACATCTCTCCATATTAAACAAATGTTGAGAATAAAGCCTATCTCCAATTATGGAACTCTTTGGAGGTTGCTCCATTTTTCACTGTTATAAACAATGCTGCTATAATATGCATCCTTATATATCTTTGTGTACTGGTCCAATTATTTCCTTAGGATAAATCTCTAGAAGCAGAATTGCTTGGTCAAAGCAAATTTTAAAAATGAGAATTTACTGTCAAGTTGCCCTCAAAAAAAGGTGGTACTGAGTTAGGGCAGTGGGAAATACAGCCTTCCAGTTATGGAATGAATAAGTCACAGGAATTAAAGGCACATCATAGTGAATATAGTCAAGGATATAGTAATAGTGTTATATAGTGACAGATGGTAGCTACGCTTGTGATGAGCACAGCATAATGTACAAAGAAGCTGAATCACTATGTGGTACACCTGAAACTAATGTAACACCGTGTGTCAACCATATTCAAATAAAAAAAAAAACCTTTTTTAAGTTCTTGTGTATTTCTAAATAGCTAGACCACCCCTTATTTATTTTGTTGAGTTGGCAATCAAGGGTGTGGCAAGAGAGAAAAATACATGAGGAATCTTTGAAATTCTCTCTTTTTTTACCCTTTCCACAATGGGAAGCCAAGCAGAGCCATCTGAAGACTTTTAAAGGACCTTGATAATTTTAATGTTGGAAACTCCATTACACATCATGGCAAATATATTAAAGTACATCCATGTCAATTAAATATATTTTTTTCACTGCAAAAACCTTCAAATGGATTTTATAATTTTGCCTTTAAATTTTATTTGGCTACTAGTAAAGCATGTAATTTACATTTGGTTATAATTTTTTAGCATGCTCAGGAATCTGACCAAAAAATTATTTCCAGTATCATGAAATTTTATGAATATTCAAATTTAGCAATGAATGGAGTTAACATATATTATGTTTTGTAGATAGTTAATTTAAATTTATTAATTCTATTTTTGCAATTTTTTTATCATATTTTTGAGACAATATTCATTTCCCCAGCCCCTGGACTTCTTCCAGGCCCCTGGAAATCTTGCGGGTCCTGGCATGTGCCCAAAATGACTAATCAAAGAACTTCCCAGGAAGAGGCAGAGCTAATGCAAAGGTGCTAGAAGAGGAAAGAGCTTGACTTGTTGGAATAGAGAGATCAACATGGTTGGGGTGGATTGAGTGAAAGGCCGAGAGGCAGGAGAGGCCAGCTGGGCCAGGTCACTCTATCTACCCTGGAGATCTCCTGAACCACTGTCCATAGAAAGTAATTGTCTCAGCCTATTGAATTTCTGTTTGAACAAGCCACACATACCATGAATCTAAATCATTAAGTGTAGAACTCTCTTGTTAATTTGTTTAGTGGTGTGTTCTATTACTTCCAGATTCTCACTTAGCTACTTAGTCCAAATGGAGATTTTTAGGGAGATCTCACTTTGGAGAAATAAATGACTTAAAAGTCAACTGTGCGGACAACAACAGGACATGAGTGTTGGAACACAGCCATTTTATCCATTTCTTTGGCAGGTCCCAAGGCTTTGTCCTTCAATATATATCTTCAAGTGGTCCATTTCTCCACAGCATCATTCTGTTCCTAGCATCATTATAAGCATATGCAAATGACACTGTTAGCCTTTGAGCTGAGCTCCTTCTACTGCTTCTCCTATTACCCCCTATTATCTGTTCTCCAAAGAGCAGCCATAATTATTTTTAAAATATAAGTATGATCATATCACTCCTCTGCTACAAACTACTGGATTCCCATATAACTTAGAGTAAATTCCAAAATCTTTATGTTGCTCTATAAAGTCATAGGGGCACCTGGGTGGCTCAGTCGGTTAAGCATCTAACTCTTGATTTTGGCTCAGGGCATTGATTTCAGGGTTGTGAGATCAGGCCTTGCGTGGCGCTCTGCACTGAGTGTGGAGCCTGCTTAAGATTCTCTTTCATTCTCCCTCTGTGTCTCTCCCCTTCTCTAAAAATAAATACATAAACACAAGGTCCTAATAGAATCTAGTTCCTTGCCTGCCTCAGGGCCTTGCTCTTGCTCTTCCACCTGCGATGCTTTCCTTGCACACTTTTACGCATCATTGTCTCTCATTATTCTGGCCTCTGTTCTAATGCTTTCCTGACTATCTTACCTAAAATCATTTCACTCTTCACTTATGCTGCCTAACACTCCATTAATTTGTCCTCAAAGCATTAAGCCACTTTCTGAAATATTATGGATTTGTTTACATGGCTACTGGTGTTATTCCCCTTTAGAATGTAAACTCTGCAAACAAAAGACTTTTCTATCTTCATCTCTGATACCAATCGCAACACCTCCAGCACAAATAGTGCCCAATAGCGCAATCAATAAACAGTCACATGTATAAATTAGTCTATCAATGAATGAAAAATTTCATGTAATGAAATCCTCATGTTGAAAAAACCTAATAAGTAGACTCTATTTTAGTAAAGTCATTTGTAAACCTGCTTGGGGGAATATTCAATTATATTACCAATTTTAGAGTGACACTGATACGCCTGGGTACTGAAAGTACTCTTTACATAGTTGTTGAAAACAACAGTAAGTGACTTTTCAGTTTGTCACTCAATATATTTACCTCATTTATCTGCTAAGCTTCCTAGAACAATCACTTACCATGAAATGGCGGTTGAAGTGGCTCTTGGGAGCCCACCTCATCCCATCTGGCTTCCGTGAGCAGCACAATTTAAAATTGATTTACTGCTCTTTTTTCAGAGTCTCTGTAAAAAATAATCCCAAGAAAACTCTAGACTTACTAATAAACTATTTAAACTGACAAAATTTCTACATAAGACATGGTTGATGTTCAATGAAAGAAAAATCCTAAAGAAAAGTACTTGGCTGTGTCTTCTAATAGAAGCAGCTGGTGGCATTGACAAAACTGGGGCTTTGCAACTTCACGAGAACCCTCAGCTTGCCCTGACAGCTCTGAACCTTACCGAGAACCATTTTTGTGAGGGACAAGGAAGTGATACAATATTACCAGCCCTAGACCAAGATCATGAATTCTCTCTCTCTCTCTTTTTTTTTAAGATTTATTTATTTGACACAGAGAGAAAGAGAGAAAGCACGCACAAGTGGGGGAAAGGATATAGGGAGAGGGAGAAGCAGGCTCCCCACTGAGGTGAGAGCCTGACAGGGGGCTCGATCCCAGGACCCTGGGATCATGACTTGAGCCAAAGGTAGATGCTTAACCCACTGAGCCACACAGTCACCCCAAGATCATGAATTCTTAAACCGCTTAACACCACCACCCACCACCAACAAAAATGCCAAGGCCCCACAAATTCTAAACCAAGGACCAAACCCTAAAGGGTAACTTCTTTAAGAACTCCTGTGTCTTGCCATTTCCTTACACCACACACAAAAATAGACTCAAAATGGCTGAAAGACCTCAATGTGAGACAGGAGTCCATCAAAATCCTAAAGGAGAACACAGGCAGCAACCTCTTCGACCTCAGCTGCAGCAACTTCTTCCTAGAAACATCGCCAAAGGCAAGGGGAGCAAGGGCAAAAATGAACTATTGGGACCTCATCAAGATAAAAAGCTTTTGCATAGCAAAAGAAACAGTCCACAAAACCAAAAGACAACCGACAGAATGGGAGAAGATATTTGCAAATGACATAGCAGATAAAGGGCTAGTATCCAAAATCTATAAAGAACTTCTTAAACTCAACACCCAAAGAACAAAGAATCCAATCAAGAAATGGGCAGAAGACATGAACAGACATTTTTCCAAAGAAGACATCCAAATGGCCAACAGACATGTGAAAAAGTGCTCAACATCACTCAGCATCAGGGAAATCCAAATCAAAACCTCAACGAGATACCACCTCTCACCAGTCAGAATGGCTAAAATTAACAAGTCAGGAAATGACAGATGTTGGCGGGGATGCGGAGAATGGGGAACCCTCCTACACTGTTGGTGGGAATGCAGCAAGCTGGTGCAGCCACTCTGGAAAACAGTATGGAGGTTCCTCAAACAGTTGGAAAATAGAGCTACCCTACGATCCAGCAATTGCACTACTGGGTATTTACCCCAAAGATACAAATGTAGGGATTCGAAGGGGTACGTGCACCCCGATGTGTATAGGAGCAATGTCCACAATAGCTAAACTATGGAAAGAGCCAAGATGTCCATCGACAGATGAATGGATAAAGAAGATGTGGTGTATACACACACACACACACACACACACACACACACACACACACACACACACACACAGGAATATTATGCAGCCATCAAAAGGAATGAGATCTTGCCATTTGCAACGACATGGATGGAACTGGAGGGTGTTATGCTGAACGAAATAAGTCAATCAGAGAAACATGTATCATATGACCTCACTGATATGAGGAATTCTTAATCTCAGGAAACAAACTGAGGGTTGCTGGAGTGGTGGGGGTGGGAGGGATGGGGCGGCTGGGTGATAGACACTGGGGAGTGTATGTGCTATGGTGAGCGCTGTGAATTGTGTAAGACTATTGAATCACAGATCTGTGCCTCTGAAACAAATAATACATTATATGTTTAAAAAAGTGAGTTAAATATATTAAAATCATCCTTAAAAAAAAAAGAACTCCTGTGTCTTGATATACCACAGGTGTAAATCTTTTTAAACTGAATGCTAATAAACTCTTCAACACACCAAAATAAATTAGGCTTTTTCAATGTGAGGATTTCATTTCATGGGACACCCACCCTGTAGCTGTTCTCCCCCTTTTACACCTGTATTTTCCTACATCCCCTGGGCTGACTGTGCCACCTGGGGCTGGTGTGAAAAACTAGGCATCCCAAATCCTCCCATCACAACACTAAATACCGCATCATATTACCCTGTTTTCTTGATTGAGCCTGTTGTCATTCACAGCTCATTTCACTTTTGCATGTTGCTTTTCTATTTTCTCTCCACTTTCATGACAAACCTTAGGAAATTTCTCTTTCTAAAAACCGACCCTAACAATGCAAGTGCTACTGATTTACTTGTAAAAAGAAAAGAGAGCACTTTAATTAAAAAAAAATTACACATAACAAGGAACGAGTACCTTTTATTTTAACACCCATCAAAGTACCTAGGAAGCCTTTCAACATTTCTACATCTCATTGATCTCTAAATCTTTTAATTAAATCTGCTTTTCCTCAAGCACCACTAAAAACTGTATCTTTTCTTTTTTCCATCTTTTTTTACTTTAATCTTTGCCCGTTTTATTGAGATATAATTGACATATACTATTGTATTAGTTTCAGGTACAAAGCATAATGATTTGGTATATGTATACATAGTGAAATGATCACCATGATAAGTTTAGTCAACATCCACTCACTTCACATAGTTACAAATATTTTTTTCTTGTGATGAGAACTTTTAAGATCTACTCTCTTAGCAACTTTCAAATACACAATATAAGCATACCTCGTTTTATTGTGCTTTGCTTTATTGTACTTTGCAGATATCTGGGGTTTTTTTGTTTGTTTTACAAATTGAAGGTTTGTGGCAACCCTGTGTTGAAAAAAGTTCTATTGGCATTTGCTCATTTGGTGTCTCTGTGTCACGTTTTGGTAACTCTCGCAATATTTCAAACATTATCATTATTAATATATTTGTTGTAGTGATCTGTGATCAGTGATAATGATTCAGTGAAAGCTCAGATGATGGTTAGCATTTTTTAGCAATAAAATATTTTTAAATTAAGGTAAGTACTTTTTTTAGACATCATGCTATTCCACACTTAGTATACTATAGTATAGTGTAAACATAACTTTCCTATGCACTTGGAAACCAAAAAATTCGTGTGACTTGCTTTTTCTAACATTTGCTTTATTGGGGTAGTCTGGAACAGAACTTACAATATCTGAGGTGTGCCTGTGCAGTCTAACTATGGTCTTCATGCTGTAAATTATATGCCCATAACTTATTTATCTTGTAACTGAAAGTCTGTGCCTTTTTAAAAATTTTATTATGTTATGTTTATCACCATACATTACATCATTACTTTGTGATGTAGTGTTCCATGATTCATTACTTGCATATAACACCCAGTGCTCCATTCAGTACGTGCCCTCCTTAATACCCATCACCAGGCTAACCCATCCCCCCACCCCCTCCCCTCTAGAACCCTCAGTTAGTTTCTCAGAGTCCATAGTCTCTCATAGTTCGTCTCCCCCTCCGATTTCTCCCCCTTCATTTTCCCCTTCCTGCTATCTTCTTCTTCTTTTTTTAACATATAATGTATTATTTGTTTCAGAGGTACAGGTCTGTGATTCAACAGTCTTATACAATTTACAGTGCTCGCCATAGCACATACCCTCCTCAATGTCTATCACCCAGCCGCCCCATCCCTCCCACCCCCCACCACTCCAGCAACCCTCAGCTTGTTTCCTGAGATTAAGAATTCCTCATATCAGTGAGATATTATGCTGAGCGAAATAAGTCAATCAGAGACATGTATCATATGTATCATAAGTTTGTGCCTTTTGACCACCTTTACCCATTTCACCCACTCCCTACCTCCCACCTCTAGCAACTACCAATCTGTTCTCTGTATCTGTGAGTTTGCTTTTTTTCCCAAGGTCAATCCAAGTTATTGTGAATGGTAGGATTTCCTTCTTTTTTATGGTTGAAAACATTCTTTTGTACATATATATCACATTTTATTTATCCATTCATCCATGGATGGACACTTAAGTTATTTCCACATCTTGGCTACTGTAAATGATGCTGCCATGAACATGAGAATACATGTATCTTTTCAAGATAATGACTTCATTTCCTTCATATATATTCTCAGGACTGGAATTACGGAATCATACGGTAGTTCTATTTTTAATTTTTTGAAGAACCTCCATACTGTTTTTCATAGTAGCTGTGCCAATTTACATTCCCACCAACAGTGTACGAGGGCTCCCTTTTCTCCACATCCTCACCAATACTTGTTACTTTTTGTCTTTTTTGATAACAGCCATTCTAACAGGTGTGGGGTAATAGCTCATTGTAGTTTGCATTTGTATTTCTCTGATGATTAGTGATGTTGTGCACCTTTTCATACCTGCTGACCATTTGCATGTATTCCTTGGGAAAGTATCTACTTACATCCTCTGCCTATTTTTAACCAGGTTATGTGTTTGTTCGTTTGTTTTTGCCATTGTGTGGTATGTGTTCTTTATTCATTTTGGATGTTAAGGCCCTATTGGATATAAGATTTGCAATTATTTTCCTGCATTTCATAGATTGCCTTTCCATTTTCTTAATGGTTTTTGTTTTTTGGTTTTTTTGCTGTGAAGAAACCTTGTAGTTTAATGTAGTCTGACTTGTTGATTTTTGCTTTTGTTGCCTCTGATTGGTATTGTATCTCCAAAAAATCACTGCCAAGATCTATGTCAAGTTGTTTACCATCTTTGTTTTCTTCTAGGAGTTTTATGGTTTCAGCTCTTATGTTCAAGTTTTTGATTCATATTTTGAATACATCTTTCTGTATGGCATAAGATAGTGGTCCAGTTCATTCCTTTGCATGTGGCTGTCCAGTTTTCCAAATACCATTTACTGAAGGAACTGTCCATTCCTCATTGTACATTCTTGGCTCTTTTGTCAAAAATGAATTGACCATATCTGTGTGGGTTTATTTCTAAGCTCTCTATTCTGTTCTCTGTATATCTATGTGTCTGTTTTCATGCTAATATCATACTGTTTTGATTACTATACCTTTGTAAGGTAGTTTGAAACCAGGAAATGTAATGCTTCCAGCTTTGTTCTTCCTTCTCATGAGTGCTTTGGCCATACTGCTCAGATTGCTTTTGGGGTCTTTTGTGGCTCCATAAAAATTTTAGGATTGTTTGTCCTATTTCTGTGAAAAATGCCTTTGGAATTTCAATTGGGATTGCATTAAATCTATAGATTGCTTTGATTAGCAACTAAATGGGCATTTAAACACTAATTCTTCTAATCCATGAACATAGAGTATCTTTGTATTTGTTTGTGTCTTTTTTTAAAAGGTTTTATTTATTTATTTGAGAGAGAGATAGTGAGAGAGAGAACACAAGCAGGGAGGAGAGGGAGAAGTAGGCTCCGCACTGAGCAGGGAGCCCTACACGGGGCTCGATCCCAGGACCCTTTAGATCATGACCTGAGCTGAAGGTAGATGCTTAACCGACTGAGCCACCCAGGCACCCCTTTGTTTGTGTCTTCTATAATTTATTTCATCATTGTCTTATTGATTTCAATGTATAGGTCTTTCACCTCCTTGGTTAAATTTGTTCCTATGTATTTTATTCTTTTGACATAATTGTCAATGGGATTGTTTTCTTAACTTCTTTTTCTGGTAGTTCATTTTTAGTGTATAAACACTTGGGTTTTTTTCCTATATTGATTTTGTATCCTGCATTGTTACTGAATTTGTTTACCAGTTCTTAGAGTTTATTTGTGAAGTCTTTAAAGTTTTCTGTATATATCATGTCACCTGTAAATAGAGACAATTTTACTTCTTCCTTTCTGATTTAGAGCCTTTTATTTCTTTTTCTTACTTAATTGCTCCCACTAGGACTTCTAGTACTATGGTCAATGAAAGTGGGGTGGGCATCCTTGTCTGGTTACTGATATTAGGGGAAAAGTTTCAGCTTCTCACCATTAAGTATGATATTAGCTGTGGGCTTTTCATATATGACCTTTATCATGTTGTGGTATATTCCATATATACCCAATTTGTTGAGAGTTTTTATCATAAATTCCTGTTGAATTTTGCCAAATGCTTTTTCTGTGTCTACTGAGATGATCATATGATTTTTATCCTTAATTTTGTTTGTGGTATATCACACTGATTGATTTGCACATGTGGAACCAACCTTGAATCCCTGGAATAAATCCCACATAATCATGGTGTATGATCCTTTTAATGTATTGTTGAATTCAGTTTGCTAATATTGTGTTGAGGATTTAGTTTTGGTAGGTTGTATGTTTCCAGGAATTTATCCATTTCTTCTGGGTTATCTATATTTGTTGGTGTATAATTGTTCATAGTTGTCTTACAACCCTTTGTATTTCTGTGGTATCAGGTGTAACTTCTCCTCTTTCATTTCTGATTTTATTTGAGTCCTTTTTTTTGGTGAGTCTAGCTAAAGGTTTGCCTATTTTGTTTATTACAAAAAACCACTCTTATGGCAGTGCCTGGGTGGCTCAGTCGGTTAACTCTGGCTCAGTCAGTTAAATGTCTGCCTTCGGCTCAGGTCATGATCCCTGGACCCTGAGATTGAGCCCCTCATTGGGCTCCCTGATCAGCAGGGAGTCTGCTTGTCCCTCTCCTTCTGCCCCTCCCCCCACTCATGCTCTAATAAATAAAATCTTTTTAAAAAACCCACTCTCACTTTCACTGGTTGACTTTTCTACTTTTTAATCTCTATTTCATTGATTTCTGCTCTGATCTTTGTTATTTCCTTCATTCTGCTAACTTTGGACTTAGTTTTTTTTTTTATCTACTTCTTGAAGTGTAAGTTAGGGTGTTTACTTGAGATCTTTCTTGTTTCTTAATGTAGGCATTTATTGTTATGAAACTTCTTTTTGCTGCATCCTATACATTTTGGTATGCTCTAATTCCATTTTCATTTGTCTCAAGACATGTTTTTCTTTTTCTTTTGATTTTTTGACCCATTGATTGTTTAATCTCCACATTTATGAATTTTCTAATTTTCTCCTTGTAATTGATTTCTAATGTCAAACCATTGTGGTAGAAAGAGTTGCTTGATATGATTTCAGCCTTCTTAAAAATTTTAAGACCTGTTTTGTGTCCTAGCCTATGATCTATTCTGAAGAATATTTTGTGTGTGCTTGATAAGAATATGTATTCTTTGCATGGGATGGAATGTCCTTTTGTAAATATCTGTTAAGTCCATCTAGTTTAATGGGACCTTGAAGTTCAATGTTTTCTTATTGATATTCTGTCTGGATGCTCTATCCATTATTGAGAGTGGGTTACTGAAGTCCTCTATTATTATTGCATTGTTGTCTATTTCTTCCTTCAGGTCTGTTAATATTTGGTTTATATACTTAGGTCCTCCTATGCTGGGCACATGCATATCTACCAGTGTTATATCCACTTGTTAGACTGACCCCTTTATCATTATAGAGTGACCTTCTTTGTCTCTTACTATGGTTTTTTCCCTAAAGTGTATTTTGTCTGATATAAGCTTAGTTAACCCTGCTTTCTTTTGGCTTCCATCTGTATGGAATATCTTTTCCATCCTTTCATTTTCAGTCTGTATGTGGTCTTAAAGCTAAACTGAGTCTCCTGTAGGCAGCATATAGTTGGGTCTTACATTTTTATTCATTCATTCAGTCAATGTCATTTGATTGGAGGATTTAGTCCATTTACATTTAAGGTGATTATTGATAGGTATGGACTAACTATTGCCATTTTGTTAATTGTTTTTTGGCTGTTTTTAATTCATTTGTTTGTTTTTTTCTCTTGTTCTTTTCCTCTGTGATTTGGTAATTTTCTGTAGTGGTATGCTTAGATTCCTTTCTCTTTATCTTTTGTGTATTTACTATAGATTTTTGCTTTGTTGGCACCATAGGCTTATGTAAAACATCTTATATTTGTAACATCTATTTGAAGCTGATAGGTTTGAATGCATACTATAAAGCTCCACATTTTTACTCCCTCTACCCACATTTTATGTTTTTGATGTTACAATTTACATCTTTTTATCTTGTGTATCCATTAACAAATTATTGTAATTATAGTTATTTTTACTACTTTTGTCTTTTAATCATCACACTAAGTTTATAAGTGATTTAGTTACCATCATTACAACTTTGGACCTTTCTGAATTTAACCATATACCTACCTTTGCCAGTGAGGTTTATACTTTCAAATGTTTTTCTGTTACTAGTTAGTGTCCTTTTGTTTCAGCTGTCAAAGCTTCCTTTAACATTTTTGTAAGGCCCGCCTAGCAGTGTTGAACTCCTTCAGCTTTTTCTTTTCTTTTTTAAAGTAGGCTCCACATCTAACATGGGGCTCGAACTCATGACCCTGAGATCAAGAATCGCATGCTCTACTGATTGAGCCAGATGGGCACCCTGAACTCCTTCAGCTTTTGCTTGTCTGGAAAACTCCTCTCTGCTACTAAAACCAAAAGCCAATTCTAATATGCTATAACAACCATCCCTCACAGCTGTATACATTTTGAAACCAAAATCTTATATATATGACAGCAATGTCCTTACCACCTGTATACCTTGCTAGTCTACTAGATAGACGAATGTCAATGTCCTTTGGTATTATCACTAATAGTATTAGTCAGATAATCTTAAACCTCAATTAAGATTATTCCCTTAATGATCTTAAAATATATGGAGGAAGTTTTAAAGACTATTTTTAGAACAGAAAGCAGATAGAGGTTCTGATATCAGATACTGTGCATAGAAGAAAGGAAAGTCCTACAAATAATTAACAGCAATTCATTTCTCTGTGGAAAAAAGGGCTCTATGACGACACACTGTGAAGTGATTTATAGCATATTGACTCTAATTCTTCTAATGAAAAAGCAGTTGTCCAAGTTCTCCCTGGAGAACACTCAGCAGCAACAATCCATGCACATGGAAAGTCATGAGTTAGAAAACAAGAACCAAATGAACTCACAGCTGGAAAAAGCCAACAATAATTAATTTAACACCAGCCATTTGTAGAGAACATGTATACATTTCAAAATTTCCCTTGGGAGGAACAGGTCATTGAAGGGCAGAGGCTACATACTTGAACATGTTCAAAGAATGTTTACTTAATAAGATAATATGCTCCAAAGGTTTTACATAAAAAAATAAATAACAACTCATTTTGGACTAGGTTAGGATAAATAGTTGGTAATACCATCACTTGAATTTCAATATTGTAACAAGTGTTTCTGAAAAACATTGCCAAAATGAGTTCTCGTTGAACTTGAACAATATATTCCTCAACAGCAGCAGCGAGAAAACAGTGTCATTAAAAGGGGCTTTATTCTGACTCACTGGCTAAGAAAATGGGAACAGTTTGAGATCTTCCATGTTGCTTCATTTTAATGAGCGGCGAGAATTTTTCATGTCCTTATTAAAGTAGTTAATGTATTTCTCTAGTCTCATTATCACTGCCAAAGTATACTCTGTTGTTTCATAACCAAGACAACTCCTTTTCATTTCAGAGAAGATCAGAAAGTCAAATCTGATTGCTCACATGTGGTTGTTAATAAAACTCCCACGGTGCTGCTTAAGGTGCCCATGGGGATTGTACAATTATTTATATTTTCTTATGGTTTTCTATAATTACTGTGATTGTATTTTCACAAAGTAAATGTATCTCCACCAATTAAAGCAGTGGTGGGTTAAGAATATTCATCAGACTCGTGTGAAAGGATATTGTTCTTAGGGTTTTGATCAAAGCACAGAAATTAAACTGCTGTTATCATGCATTCAACCCAAGTGTTAAATTAAAATGCTCAGCAACTTTGGAGTCTATTTGAGCAGATGTTAACTATTTATGAAAATAAACATGATACAGGACTTGCATTCATGATATGACTCATTGTTGCATTAAAAGGGCTGGGAAAAAACCTACAACACAAATCATGGGGGATATGGTTTATGGTATACGACTGATTTGAATTACTGTTAATTCAGGTCAATTTAAATTTTCAGAAGCATATAATTCTAATAAATCTCATTTTGCTTCTTTGCTGCTTCTTACTTCGCCTCACCTCTTTGTCTTTTTTGAAGTCTCAAGGACTAAGAAAGAAGCAAGCATCTGAGGCTATCAAATAAAAAACACACAGTATAACCGTTCACACTTTCCCATATAGAAATCTCATTCTATCTAGTTCCACAGTGCTTGCAGCAAAAGTGACCAGCTGTACTTCCATTCCATTAGCTGTCATTTTGACGCTAGAATGTTAGCCTGCTGTGTGTGAGATGTGATGTCCATGTACAATTCCCATCAAAGGTAATTTTCTGTGCAATGGTGTGTAAAATTTACCTCTAATTATGATAAGGTCACTGATGGGTCATTTATGATATGTTCTCTGGAGACAACTGCGGTGAATAGCTTTTGGTGACATTTGTCTGGAGAAATTAAATTGGTCTGACCATGACTCCATAGAAAGTAAAACTTTCTTAGAAAATTATTCCTCAATCATGTTTAAAGCCCTAGAGGAATCGAGAGAGGGGCAGTATGCACACTGGTGAAGGCTGTGGGTTTTGGAATGAGGCAGACCTGAGTTTTAATCTAGAGTCACTGGGCCTAGAAGCCCTACGTGGTCTGGACTTTGCACACCTCGTGGCTTCTATTCCTGACATTTGCTCCCTCCCTCCCTGGGCTTCCTGGTCCTTGACTATGCCACAGTCAGTCTCACTTCTGGAGTTTTTGCACTGCAAATTTTCCTGTGGTTGGAATGGTCTTCTTTCAGATCTTCATGTGGTTGGAATTTCCTTTTTCTCCTACATTCTCATCAGTGGAATATATCCTACCCACCATCTGAACTCCCTGACCACAGCCTCCACCTTCTTCCTACCTAAAGTAGCCACCTCTTGATGCCAGTTAATCACTGAACATCACTTAAAGTCCTAATCATGGTCTTAAATTATTTATTTACTGTTTATTATATTTATTTACTGTTTAATGTATAACTAAGCTTGCATTTGACCATAAATCTAAGACGGAAAGGTATCTTGAGCAGGATATTCCATAATCTTGAAACCCCAACAACGTTATATGGCTTGGTGGTCCGGTATTGCTTGATAAGATGGACTTAAAAGGAGATCTGAGTCAATAAGTTAGGGATGAGAGAACTTCCTGGACTGTATGTAAGACAGCATGAAAAGAGAACTAGTTATGACAAATTTTATTAAAATAGTCATTAGAGTGATTTCACATTTCACCATGACCATGGTGGGCCTCCACAAAGGGACAATGTGTTAGTCACGTTAGTTATTAACACTTTTGGAAGAAGGTTTTTATATGTAACGGTGGGTTATATTTATTTAAATCTATCACTATTTTGCTTTCAGTCCTCCTTCCCAAGATATCTTACTTGTAGACATAATAATGACTTTTGAAATGGTTTGTATTCAGTAAATATTTGTCAGCAAATGACTAAGTGCTGGATGGACTAGAAGATCATTCTTGTGTTCCAATCCTCAATGCAAATTATAACAACAACAGAGATGAGATTCTTACCAAAGTGTCCAGTCATGGGCACAGTATGGCTGAACATTTCCAAGGTAGAATCCCAGAGACTGAGTGACCTCCACAAGATTGGTAAAGTCAAGGCTAATGCTGTTGAAAAGGACAGATGTCATGATAATCTCATCAATGGCCCATACGTCTTCTCCCTGGGAAGAATGATATGGTTGCCACCATCTGAACTGAATTCCAAACTGTCTTGCATCATCCGGTAACTCTACAGAGATTATTCTAAAGGAAAAAAAAATAAAAGTAAACGTTCCGATTACTTTGATATCTTAAAGTACATTCACAAGAGAATATTTTTTCCTGTGGTACAGCATTTAAAAAAATAGTTCTCCCATTATTATAAACATTCTTTTGAGATTTCCAATTTCTTGTCTGACTCCAAGTCCTCTAAACACATCCAAAAATATGACTGCTTTCAGGAAAGCTAACTCAATAAAACACAGTTGTCAAAGTGGCAGGATTTGTCCCTTCATCTGAAAAAGGATTGTGGGCACTTTGTTACACATATTACAGTTTGAGGCTTGTTGGAACTGTGGCACTTCCTAATTCCCATGAGTTTAGCAGTGTATGAGGTGACTTGCTGTGTCATGGTGGCTATGACAACAAACCTGTATGTGACAAATGGGGAAGAAAATTAAGAATAATATCTAATTTCCAGGAGCAATTACTGCACACAGCAGCAGGAGACCTACATTAATTGCCACTGCAACATCTGCCTGAAAGCTCCATAAATCACAGTACCATGCTGCTCACATCCATACACAAGGTGAGATATGAAGCAAATGCCAAATGGAACATTTGTCTCCATCAATGCACAATTAAATGCCAGGAGAGGTGTTCGTGGCAAACACACACTAAAGGGACTGAGTCTTTTTCCCAGCGAGCAAAGGAAAGCTCCCTAAGACAGGTGACTAGTTGGATAACTTAGAAACAAATTATTTAAAAAAAAATTATTTAAAAACTTCAATGTCTAAGGCTGGATTTAATTAGAAATCAGATTGACTTTCATATTTGTATTATGTTTATTCTTAGTTACTGCATAAAAAATGTCAAGTCACATTTTGGAAATGTAATTTTTTTATATACTTAGAGTTATTAAAAAATGATACCTATTTTCTCTTTAAATAATTTGTATATGGAAATATGGAATAGAATAACATGATTTTCATCACTATTAATTATACAAACTACCAGTAAAAAACTGGTAGAATTTTTTGCAATGTGAGAAAACACACTCTTTAAATAATGAAAAATCAATATTCAAATACAGAAATATAAATTTTATTTATTTTTTATTTTTTTAATTTTTTTAAAAGATTTTATTTATTTATTTGACAGAGAGAGACTAAGTGAGAGAGGGAACACAAGCAGGGGGAATGGGAGAGGGAGAAGCAGGCTTCCTGCTGAACAGGGAGCCCGATGCGGGGGCTCGATCCCAGGACCCTGGGATCATGACCTGAGCCGAAGGCAGATGCTTAATGACTGAGCCACCCAGGTGCCCCCAGAAATATAAATTTTAAAACACTGCTTAAATTAAAATAACATTTACGGTTTTTACTTTTAAATACTTTAAATCTGTTAATTTTTTTACCAATGTGAAATATTAAAAGAGTAAAATTTAGTTAAATTGAGTATTTTAGTAATTTTCACTTTAATTTCTAAGTATTTATTAAATAATCAAATAAGTATATTTATTTGTATTAACATCAAATATGTAAAGAAATAAAACAATTAAACTATATTTAAACGGCTCAATAATGAAAACATTATGCATTAATTTAATAATTTACTTTGACCATTATGTCACTAGAAAATTATAATTTTCCTTTATATTAATAATTTTAGAAGCAGTTACTATTCTCTCTGATGAAAATAAAGATAATTTAAAAATAACAACTGAAAAGTAGAATTTCTCAGGCAACTTCAAAGGTTATTTTCCTTTATTTAATGCATATACACACACACACGTGTGTGTGTGTGTGTGTGTGTGTGTGTGTGTGTGTGTGTGTGGTAATAGTAATTGAAATGACCAATATTTTCCTTGGCAGAGACATTAAGACTGTGGGTCTGTAATCAGACTCTTGGGTTGAAGTCCCCACTCTGATTGATTAATTAGTAGTTAATAAGTTCTATTAGCTAGTAGTTAATATTAACTAGTAGGTAATAAGTTTGCAGCTGCAGGGAAGGTACTCAACTTCTATGTGGCTCGCCATCTTCATCAGTGAAGTTGGGATAATATCCTTATGGCAAAGTCAGAGATATTTTTTGGTTTTTCACTATTGTGTCCTAGTACTTAGAATAGTATCTGGCGTACAACAAAAACTCAACAAATTTTTGCTGCATAAATGAAGTACATATTGTCCGTATACCCCAATAGAAATTTAAATACTGAGGCACAGAAAGGTCAAATATTCTCCCTAACGTTAAGCGGCTTTCAGGTGACAATGTCCAGAGCTGGATCTAGGCAGGATGGTTGTAGAGCCTGTGCTCTTGACATTTACTTCATATCTGAGTGGGGTGGGAATGTCTGCTTCCACTACTCCGTGCATACTGCAGTAGCTGGTCAGAATAGCTATGGAACCATCTGATCTGAACATGCCTACATCCCAGGGACTTGGGTCAACTTTCTGTTATCAATCTTCCTTTTGGGGCAGAGACTAAGCCCAGACACTTCTTGTCATCACATAATCAAAGCAAAACTAAAATAAAAATTGGCTTTATAATATTTTAGAATAAGAAACAAGCCCTATAATTAAGAAAAATGTAGAATAATTTTAGTTTCAGCAGTGATATAAGGTTTTACATTAAAAATACCAATTAATTCTTGACATTCTAGTCAGTTTGAATTAAAAGATCAACTCAGATAAATGTACAGGCTTTACATTTTATAAAGAGTTCTTTTATTTACTAAGTGACTCACAGGCAAACAAATTATTAGAAATTGGCTAGGAGTAATAGTGATTAGCTAACTAGCATATCTAATTTATGGATCATACCTCATTTTCGAACAGCCAAGGCTGAGAGGGACAATATGGAATTGACAGCAATTACAGGCAGGAATTTATACTGAAGAAAATAGAGCAAATGGCTAAAGGCATCAAGATATATTTAACTCTCCTATGAAGAACTTACATGGTTTGTGTTATTTATCGTATAAAATGTAATTGAGAATCTAAAATATATCAAATTCTACTTCTGCCATGTCACCTTTTATTAATATTTGTAAGAAAGAGGGAGATGGAGGAAGAGTCTCATGGACAGAGGTACATGCGTGAAAAATAAAAGTGTTAATACCTCTACCATGTTCTCTTTTTAAAAAAATCTCCACTCGATCTTAATCTTTTAAGCAATGCACATACCTAGTGCTGAAAAGCCATGTTGATTCTGCTTAGAAGAAAAATGTTGCTGTCAAATGGCAGGCAAGATTAAATGCACCTTTGCAATAGCACATTAAATGTGTAATTATTTTTCAGATCAACACAGATTAATTAAATTTCATGATAAAGATTGATTATTGAATTTTGGAGCTGTCCATCCTTGTTAAAAAAAATCGTGTTTTAGGCCAAGTTGACTTAGGACAGTGATATTTTCTTCATGCTCTCATCATTATTATTATCATCTTGATTTTCATTTAATTCTCTTTTAATATTTACTGGAGAGTCTATGAAATGTTTCTTTGGTATTCATGTGTGTCTACTGAGTGAGAAAGTTGAGCTTCGCCTTTCATTTACCTTTATAGGGAAAATACTCAACACATTTGATGTGTTCTTAAAATTTTATAATATAAATAATTGTAATTCATAAGTTGTTAACTATTATCTCTGTTACATGCTACTCTATTTTCTATGAAAATAAAAGTTCTCATTTACTTACAAACACCTAAATGTAGTGACTGCTGTTAGCAACATTTTTAAGTATATTAAATCTATGATCAGTGCCCCTGTCTTTTTGCATTGGTGCCAGTGCAAACCTCAGAGCCCAAAACCCTCACTCTCTTTCATATGTCCCCATGATCAAAATGTACTTCCAAAAGGCAAATGGTGGTAGTTCTTTACTAACTGTGAATGTAGCCACAATGTCACCTCTTCTAAAGGTATTTTAATTTTCTCATTCTCCTCTTCTGCAACTTTTAAAAGACTTTCAGTGAGCAGGTCAATAGCGTTCCAGAAGAGGCGAGGGCCCACTGGACATCTCTGAAATTGTACCACTAATGGTGATTACTGCTCTGATGACATCGCAGGATGGCTCTGCTTGAAGCCAAACTTAAATCTCACAATTGCAACTATAGGTTATAAAATGGATAAGCTAAAGAAAAACAGAAGTGGCCTGAAGACTTTAAGTAAATCCTCACACTCCATTTTTGCCAGGGACTCTATACCTGCTAGAAAAACTTACCTATACTCCTTACTTAATCATATTACATGCAAATTTTAAATACATACTCGTTATCAGATTTTATGAATTATTGTCCCATGTAATTTATTATAACGTATTATAATATATTGATAACAATTACTTGTTAACAGCATTTAGTACCATATCAAAATCATATCCAATAGGCTGCAGTAGAGTTGAATAAGGATAACAGTGTTAACTATTTTTTTTCTTTTCTGGGCATCAAAATATTTCCCTTAGATATACATTTCAAAATATGAGAATAAATTTCCTCAAATTACCAGAAATCAGTAGGACTAATGAAACAGAAGAATGTGACGTGCCAGTTTTTTTTACTGCAAGACACATCAATCTTTGTCTTCATCATCTCTCAGTGGAAAAATATCTTGAATCTTACACCAGTTGAATGATGATTTCCCCAGGAAGGAGATATCACTCTAACCATTTTTCCAAATGCTTTCCAACGTACCTGGGCTCATGATAGTTGAGATATGAATAGTGCTCCAAGAGTTTCCAAGTTATCCCATTATCATACGAATAATGCAATAAAACTCCTTCACCAGGCTGGTCGGGGGCTCTGCATGTGCTCAGAACAGACTTGCTCCCCAGCCTCAATGTGAACTGGAGAAACCTAGACATGAATTGTCTGTAATTAGTGTGTGCATAAAAATTTTTAATCATAATGCTCATTTTGGCTTTTAAAGAATTCCAAACAAATTTAAACGAATTACTCAAAAGCTGCATGTTTCCACTCATCTCCCTTTTATAAAATGTAAGTAATTTCACTGTGAGATGTATGAATATGTGTAGAAGATGAGGTCAATGCATGTTTATATGCAGATATATCCATACAAATATAAGTGTATGTTTATACATACTTGTATACTATGTACTTGTGTACATACACTTAAAGTGCCAATCATTCCTTTACTGCATTATTTATTAGACACTGGGGGAAGAGAAGATGTAGAGTAAATCTAATCAGCCTCTGCAAGCTGTCAAATAAATAAAACTACATAAATAATTAACTAGCCCTTGGCTTAAGAACACAGTTTTGATGCTAACATTTCATATGCTTAAAAACCTAGTCAGTCATTAAGTATCTTAAAGTCATCAGTAGGCCTTTTAATTTATTAAAAACTAGGGCAAATTAACCCTGTATAAACTAACTGTAAGGTCCCTCTCGGTTAAAAATTGAAAGAGGTACATATCAGCAAAAAAGGGAGAAAACTGGAGAATAAAGAGATCTAACTTCAGTCATTAGCATCTGGTTTCGATATGTATTCCACCCTGCCTTAACTCACCTGGATTGTGAGCTGTCAAGGAAAGATGTAATTAGCTGACGCCTCCCATCTTTGTTGAAAACCAGGGCCTTACCACTGGCCAAGACACCACAACCAAAGCTGACTTCAGCACCACGGATAGAGTAAAAGTTATGGTAAGAGGAGAGCCTGGAACTGCCAAAGCTTTCAGAAATAAACATCGGGAATGTCTGGGATGCCATCTCACAAGCTGGGCCAGAAAATCCAGGGTCACACCTGAAAGAGATACCATAAAATAAAACCTTAAGCTGTTGGTCCTTTCAGAGATGCCTGAACCTAATTCAGGGAGGAGGAAGTCCAGGGGCCAGGATTTGACTGAATGGTAAGCGAGGCGCATTAGTCTTTGGAAAACAATGAATCTGAAGACTTGATAAGGGTGATTGACTACAAATATTCCAGGAAAATATAGTCTTTGCACAGTCCTGCTATAAAAAACTTGTGATTAAAACAATAATTCAGCACTCATCTTTAACCAATGTCAGCAATTTATCTGCATCTAACATTGCGCACATTTCCAACTTAAAATCTTTGTAAAAGGTGTATTACCATGTATATACTTTTATTCTCAATTATGTTCATTAAATTTGTAAAAGAAACATCAATAAAATACTTTCAGAGACATCTGGAATAAATTTCCTCTAAGAACAAATGTAAAAATACACATTATGTTTGTGATAGAAATTATTTGAAATATTTGGAAAAGACTGGAAAATAAATCTATCTTTATTTCAAACTTAGATTGACACTATAAAGGGAATGTGAACACCTTGTCCTTAGCCGAACTGTGCTGCTCACAGTGGAATCCCAAATTAGTAGTTGCTTCAAGAAAAAGAAAAACAAAACAGAACAAACCCCACACAACAACTTCCCTCCTGCTGTATTTATTAGAAAACTCACTGAAGATAACTCCATAGGTGAACATCAGAAACTTCTTATATTTTAAGGCATTTACTCATCAGGAATTAGTTTTAAATTTTTTTTCTTTCTTTCTTTCTTTTTTTTTTTTTTTAACCGCACTATTTCTTTTTCACTATCTATTACAAAATTAAATTGTGTCTTTTTAGGGTGGGGTGAGGGGTTCTCATCTAAGCATTCAAAACCTCCTAAAATCTGAAACAAGCATTTTAGAAAGCCATGAAGTACCAATGAAGTGATATTATGACATAGTTCTGAAAAATACTTCTTTAGCACTAGTGCTGAAACTGGGACCTATGCTGGCCTCACAGAGAGGGTCCATGGAGTGGATGAACAAATGTCAAATTGTATGTGTATTGGATATTATGGGGGAGAAGAGTTATAGTCATTATCATATTATCAAGGAAGTTGGACCCTAAAATGCCGAGAACTGCTGCAGCGTGAAGTCTGAAGGTTGTTCAGCAGTAGGGATGGGAGTGGGAAAGAAAACCAGTATTTATGGAGCATGTAAATAAGCCTCAAACAGTATACTTCTTTCACACGTTATCTCACCGACTTAGTGAATAGCCAAGTAGTTTCCAAAAAGGATAAAAACTCAGCTAAGGAGGACACATTCTGACATTAGAAAACTGAATGTGGTTTTCCATGGCCACAAACTGGAATCAGTGTTCCCCAACAAGGCATGCATTTCAGGGCAAATGCATTTTTGTGTCTCTTAAATGTATCTTTTAGGACCAGTGATTGGGAGACATTAAGGATCATTTAGAGATGACTCACACTGGAGTCAGTTCCCATTTAATGGTTTTCGAAGTACACTTTTAATGAAGTTATATAATTGGGAAAAAATGCTGATCAAGATTCCATTCATATATTTAAAAATACATTTGCAGCCTTTGTTTTGCAGCGGAACAGTAGGGTAACCCAGTTGGGAGATTCCAGGAATGGCATGAGGCTCTCCTGACTCCAAAAATATCCCCTATTGGTTCATCTCCCCAACCTTAAATGTGGCATTACGGTCACCTTGTATGTCAGGATAAAAGGCCCCAGTGTTAAGCTATGTGGATGACACCCATGTAGGAAGGTTTCTAATGCTTTCTGTCCTTCTCACTAGTACCTCTAATAGGGATGGGCTTATTAGGATAAAGAGCTGTCCGTTTAAAAACCCAGGCTGGGGATTATACACAGGCAAGAAAGTGTTAAGACAGCAGGAGAAGCAGAATCCTGGTAGCAAGTAACAGTAGTGATGAGGGGAGCAAAGTGGGAAGAGAAACAAAGCTGCAAGGCCCCCAAATTGGAGGATCCATTCAAAAGAAATAAATAGTACTGAATATAAATTTCTTTACTATGCCACTTTGCTCATACTTGACAAGTCACATATTGCTGGAAAAGGATGTAGTAGCCAAATATTTAGCACAGCCACAAATGAACAAAACCGATGAATATTACAAAAACATTGTCAGAAATCGGGAAAAAAAAAAAAACTCAAGTTCCAACTGGTGAAAATATTCTGCAAAACCTGAGAAGGAGGAAAAGGCTATGATTATTCAAGACAATGTACAGTGTCAAAAAAGAACAAGGCCCAAAGGCATAAAACTGCCATTCAGATTTCTGTTTGCATCTATCATGAGTAACACGGATGGCTGTCTTAATAAACGCACTGAATGCTAACAGGGAGACTGTACACAAAAAACAAAGTATGAAGTGTAACTATTCTAATTACAGAGGGGTCTTGTAGAAATAGCACTTTCTATTTTCATTAATAAAGGCAGCTGTCCTTTTAGATAATTTGTTTTCAAAACTTTTCAGGACAACTTCAGGAATTACACAGATGTCTGGCGTTCTCATGTTAATTTTATTTGAAATGCACTAAAAGAGAGGATGGCCTGGTTAGGGATGACAGATGACGAGAACAACTTGAGGAAAACACCAGATAATGCTTCACAGATCTAACGAGTCAGTGTTTTGGGGTGGTAGCTGGTAGTTTTATTGAAAAGCGAACGTTTGAATTCTTTCATACTTTCTAAAACATTTCTATTGTGCAGAGAGATTTCTTTGTTAATTAAATTCATTGCAATATAGTTAAAAAGTTAACATGACACTCTAATGTCAGTGCTGACAAGTGTCTTGTCTCATACATATAATTTCCAAATGATCAGGGAGAAATCTCTTTTATGAGTCTCCATTAATTAATTATTACTCTTTTTGTTTGGTGGACAAGAAGAGACGGACTAGATGATCAGTTGTTGAAAACTTATCTGTATAACAAAGATTGTAGTTTCAGGAATTTCCAGGATACTTTATAATTAAATATTAATGTGGGAATGACATAGTACATATGAATATCCATTCTTGTTATAAACATAACACAGTGCTTCGGTGGTGACTAGATGTTAACCATTTATATAGAATTTCAAACTTCATATTTAACATCATTATTATGTAAAATACTTTATATATCATTTTGAAGACCCAAATGATTTTTGAAAGTAAGCAAGACTATAAAAAACTAATGATGTAATGTATGGTGATTAACATAATAAAAAAAAGAAACAAAAGAAAGTAAGCAAGACTGCAAAATTGTATTAAAGATGAATTTTCTTATCAAATCTGCTAAATTTGGCTCATTCTAGTTTCCTTTAGCCTTGGGTCAGTATCGATTTGCATAATTCATTTACAAAGCATGCTAGGAATTAAAACATGGCTCAAGAACACTAGAACAAGTTTATGGAAAAATAGCATATTAAAGAATGTAACCAAAGAAAAGGCAGTCATCAAGCTATGAAGAATTCAAATTTGTTCACAAATTTACACGAGGTATGCTAAATTTGTTCACAATCTAGCTTCATAGAAAAGTTATTTATTCATCAACTTCCACCTACAAAAGACACTTAATAGTCTATTATACTTAAATTCCCTTTGGAGAATCCTACTTTGGTCTTGAAAAGATCTCAAAAGCCTAAAAAGGAAATTAAAACAAGTTAAAATGACTTGTGGCCTCAATATATAAAATACATATAAAAAAAGAAGTATAATTATTATTTTAAAAAATGCTTACTTGCAACCATGTCGAGTACACTGTCCTCGGCCAGAACAGAACTTGAGGCACGATGGACCAATATAAACTGCAGGCAGGGCAAAAGACAGCATGTAAAAAAAATGGCAAAACCAACTGGAAAAACTAAGAACAACATCAGCATGTGAATCAATTTTGTGAAGCAATACCCATAAAATCTAGCCTATTCTGTGCATGTTGTACGCAGGAAGCCAGGGTAACACAGAGTGCTGTGTGACAAGGTAAGTGCTTAGCACAAATCTGCTGGAAATGTTTTAACTTAATTCTTTCAAGATTTTAATGTTCCATAGCAAAAACAGGTAGGAACATACGATTTGGGTTCCTTAATGGAGTCTCTTCAGCTAAAATGATTTCAGGCAGAATATTGTGCTTCTGACTTGAACTTTCTATAAAGTTTAATTTTTTTTAGGTAGAAATAAAGAATTTACAAAGGATCAATTTGATATATCAAGAAATGGAGACTTAACTTAAAAACTGTAACTTCCATTCTTATCTGGGAAAAATCTATAACACATTGCAGATGATTGTTACATATCTTTCTAAATATTAACCCATCCTTCCTGAAATGGGGAGTTAAAAATCTGTTGTGCATCAAGTCTTCTCTGAAATGCAGATCTTTTCCTAAATGGTGAGCCTGACTGATAATATTAAAAACCTCAATTCTAATCTTTGGAATGCCAAGAAAAGGGTTCCTGGTGGTTGAATGGTAGGTTCTGAGATAATCAGACTCAAATACATTTACAGATATTAAGCCTCTTGATAACCGACCAGTACAATGAATAACACACCAAAAAGTGTGAAAAATGGGACAAAACCAATGAGGAATTAGAGATGCAATGGTTGCTAAGACCTCACATATTCAATTTTAGGCACAAATTTGCATTCCATTATTTTTTTCCTGTCTCATAATGATGTCAAATGATTTCATTTTAAAATAAATTTCCCTGTGGATAATGCTCCTACAAACACTTGTTCTCTGGAGCCAATTAATTCAAGTGTGATGCAAAGCAGCCAGGAACAACTCTTGCTGAAGGAAGCTGACGGTTAAGGAAGAGATCAGATAGCAGGCTGAGCGGTTAAAGTTATGGGTTTTAGGTGTCAAATAACCCTGGATTCAAATTCCCACTTCATCTGGAAAACTCTGGATAAGTGATTTATCCAGTGCTCCTATTCTTTAAAGTGGGATAATAATCCTTGGAGGAAAGAGTAAATGAAATGTTCATGCTTAGCAGGCTGCCTGGCACCATATGGTTATGATCACCATGATACTGGGGTCAAGAATCCTTCTTGCTCCATCTGCCTTGTTGGCCTCTACTGGACAGCACCAGTGCTGAGAAATCAGGAAAAGGCTTCATGCAGTCTTCTTTAGCCTGGTAAAGCTTATGGATTGTTTTCCCAGCACACTTTATTTTATGGCTGCAGTGAGATTTATTCTAAGTTCTGTAAATGGTTCATTGCATTTTGCGGGATCACTCTGGAGGGCTTCCCTAGAAGCTACCTAATGTCATAGTTCAAAAAGCTTCCATTGTAAAAAAAAAATTTCAACAATAAAACAAGATTTTCCAAGTCAATGAAAATATTGCAATTAAGCATCTTGTCATCCCTCCCCACTAATGATAGGGTCATTGGGATTCACAGCATGAGTAAGTTTATAGGCCCTTTTTCCTAAGAGTGTGGAAAGGATAGATTTGTTTTTATCACTCTTATTAATTTAATCAAGTAAAAAAAACTAAAAAGTGATAACAAACATACTTTGCTCTAGGATTTTCCATTTTGCTAAGAACTTCAGGATAATTCCAAAAATACTTCCTGTACACAGTAGCAGGAAAAACATACCTAACAGAAGTAGGATATTGACCTTTTTCTCTCTGTTTTCCTTGACATGATTTGGAATTCCATAGAGAAGTGGGAGAGATTTCAGAAGTGTTCTTGGCCAAGTTGGCACATATTTCTCTTGGGAAGGACTAAGTGTGTGTCCTTTTTTTGCCTTATGAAGAAGCCAGAAAGCAGGTCTTGTTTTTGTGAAAACCTCACATGTAGGATGACAACAGAATTGAGGAAATTCTGCCCCAAGTTTTGCATTTGACCTGCACTGCTCATTCCAAATATTCTTACCTTTTCTCATTCTACTCAAAACATGATGGTGGGACACTTTCTGACTTGGGATCATGTAGTAGCCTTCTTTAGGAAATTTAGATATTCTTTTCATAGGCTTACATGTGCTTCATAGCACTCTTAATTTCCTCATGCGCTTTATTATTGGTTTTTTGAGTTCTTTTATTATTATCAAAGTAATATAAGTTCATTATAGGACCCCTAAAAAGTATGACAGTAGGGGAAAAGTCACTCATATCCTACTATCCAGAGGCACATACTTATTCCCTAGAGCTAATTAACAGGTGTTGTAACTCAAATGCTATGCAAAATGTTCTACCAATGGAGGAAGTCCATTTTACCAAATTAATCTTTAGATGGTTTTGCAAATGTACTATGTACTATGTTAAATGTACTATGTTGACGTATGTGGTCTTTGAAGTCTGGGCCTCTTAACGGGTCTTCTCTGAACACAGACTGCTTAAAGAATTTACATTCGCTTATCAGTAAATTATCTTGCCTGAAGTTATTCCTGAGTTTCAAGAATGTATTCCATTAAATGTGTAGCAATTTTTTGATTATTCAAAAAGAGCAAAAAGATTGGGGTGCCTGGGTGGCTGGCTCAGTTGGTTGGGTGTCTGACTCTTGATTTCGGCTGGTATCATGATCTTGGGGTTGTGGGATTGAGCTCCCCATCAGGCTCCACACTCAGCTCGGAGTCTGCTTGTCCCTCTCTCTCCTGCTCTGCTCCTCCCCCTACTCCTTGCTCATGCTCTCTCTCTCTCTCTCCAATAAATAAATAAAATCTTTTTTAAAAATAGCAGAAACATTATTAAAACATGGGAGGTCAGCATGAAACAATGATGTAGGCTTTTCCTACATCATAAAATTGACCAAAGTCGGTGGCTATGCTAAATTGGCTTAAGTATTCACATTTGTCCCCCCTTCCCTCCCTTTCTAATTCCTCGTAACTCTTCAGTCAAATTGATATACTCTGAAAATAGGAAATCTATGAATCTGCCTGTAATAAGAAGTATTAAAAAACTAGAGTGGGCTATTAATAACAAATATAAGAAATTTATAGTCATGCACCCTAATAACTTAAAATATCTTCTCTCCTGTACACTTGTTACAAGTGATACTGGCTTTAAAGTCATGCAAAAATGATCAACAACTCACTTAAAAATTAAAGATAATATAGGATATTTTATGTATATCTAAATTTTCCTCTTATACTGTTTTCTGAGAAGGAAGTAGAAGTTTTGCTTCAGAAGTTTCATTTTAGAGATGATGTTCCTTTATGTGTGGTGTCTGCATCTAAAAGATAAGCGTTCCAGATGTTGCAGTAGTTACTAAGAGAAGAATGGGTCTTATTTTAATACATGCAGTATGGTTAAGTATTTATGTTAATTTTGTGTAAAACATTCAAAGAAAATGTTAGGATATCCTCTGTCATCAGCTGTGAATTTGAGTTTCAGGGCTTTACGCATTTTTACATTATGTATGTTGAAACATTCTGGCATCTAATATTGCTGACACCGCTGCCTTTTTTTTTCTGATTGTGCATCCCTGGGCTTCTAACGGAATGCAAAGGAGAAAGGGAAGAAAGGGCGTTTAATGAATCGCAAGACCATGACTTAGAAATGTGACTAAGTCTGTGCCAACGAACAAAAGCACAGGAAGACTCTGCATCAATGGCATGTGATTATGACAGGCATAAACTAACCATTATCAATTGCCCACATGTTTCCAAGGATTGGTCCCGTTTGTCTCCAGCGAATTCTGGTGTCCCTGGTTAGTGCTGCATTAGGAAGGGGAATCGTTATTCGGTTCCACCTGCAAGAAATTTAGCACAAAACAGCTTCACCACATTCTCATCTTTTGAACCTCTTTTACTTGCCTTTGACGTTCTAGTTTCTAAATGCTTGAGACAGCACTAAAGTTTGGCAATAAACTCTTTAAATTCACCTGTGGAGTTTGTTTATAGTTTTCCGACAAAGAACTTCTAAAAACAGCCATATCACACTAGAGTACTGTGTTTGTTCTTAATAGCAAGTGATATTTATTTTGTTTTTAGACATTCTTTTTAGGAATTTTTACAGCAATACTCAGACCTATGATATTATTCTATGATATGCATCGGCGCCGACATGGGGGCTGATTGGCATTGATTACTTTCTATTTTTTGCTCTCCCCTAGTCCTATGCACATTTCAAGAGAGGCTAAGAAAGAAAATAATTCCTAACTTAATTTTGCCATGCTTGGAGATATTTTTACCAGTTTATCCGCTGCTTATTCTGTAAGGTGGAAGGTATTTAGCACAATCATCTTTAATTCTCTAAAGAGCCCTAAAAGGGGTATACCATTGTCCTTAATTGACATGGAAAGAAGGGGAAAGTTAGAGAGTAAATATCATTACTCAAGTAGATGGCACAACTAGGATTTGAACCCACAGCTTCACTTTCTTCCACCTCTCTATGCTGTATCGTTCCCTAAGTATTTTGGCAAGAAGCCTTTTGGCAATAACCATGCAATCAACTATACAAAATTTAAATTTAGGTATCTAAAATATAAAAGCCAAGTACATAGAGAATGAGTGACCCTACACATCCTGATCTTGTATCAGATTTACTGAAGTTATTGTCTTTTTGTCTTTTTTTTTTTTTAAATGGGATCCTTCCTATATCTCCCGAAAGCTTCCTTACCTATTATGAAAAAGTAGAGTCTTAGGCTTACTCCTGGATTTTGAGTCATAACATGGATTCAAATCTCCCGATCTTTCAGAGAGAATGTACTCACCCACTGTAGTTTTCGGAGGAGTAGATTGTGCTGTGGGGGAGGTGGGGTCCAGCACAGATCTCAGGCAAACACTCAGTGTGGAGGAGGGACCAGGAGCGCCCATGGTTGGTGGAAAACTCCAAGCTGACGCTGGTAACACCAGGACAAGCACAACAAAAAAGCGCAAAGATTAGAAAATGAAGAGACTCACTCCTCGCTAAGTATCTTAAACATTTGCAGAGCTAGGGTAACGAATTTTAGGATGCTGTTTCCAAAATGACCGTTTCCCCCTTCACTGCGCTCTGACCAGCCTTCAAAGGGCAAACGGTTAAATTACCGCGAGAGAAACAGACTATCTTTTTAAAGCCAACAAATGGGAACGGGCGTTGGCATGCTTCAATCTGATAGATGGCAAGGCAATTACCATGTCTCACACTGCCACCTCATCCCGTGAATGTGAGACTCACAAAATTCTTAGAAAGGACCAGCAACACTTGTGCGAAGTGAAACCGAGAAGTCATAGCTCTTGAAGTGCTAATTGATTTCCGTGCCTATTATTAGGGGGTCACTAACCAACATGAGGTCAAGCTTTTTTTCTCAGTTATTTGTTTTTCTTCTCTCTCGGCAATCTGTCTGCATGGATGGCTGCCACAGCGTGTGCAAACACTTCTGCTACCTAAAACCAAGCTTATAGAATGAACTCATTTCTACTTAAAATTATCCAATCATAATCTGCATATTAATTGAAGAGCTCCTCTTTGGGGGGAAAGTGTGTATTTTTTAAAGGATGTTTCATTAGAAATTCAGCTGGAAACCTACTGAGAAGTTGCTCTGATTTAATAGCCAAGTCCACGTGTTCATTTTTTTTTTTAAGATGTTATTTTTTTAAGTAATCTCTACGCTCAACATGGGGCTCGAACTCACAAGAGTTGCGTGCTCCACGAACTGAGCCAGCCAGGTGCTCCCACGTTTTCATTTCTAATTAGTGTGTGAGTTCACACACTCACAAAATAGGACTTCCTACCTGTTACCAGGTTGATGTGTTCCACAGCCCAGATTAATGGAAAACTGTATCATGTGAGACATCGTAGAAGGGAGAACAGGTAAGACATGGAAAAAATCGACAGCCCAGACGTTCCTGTTTTGACCTTGATGGTTCCTTTGCCTGAGACAAAATCTGGTAGCAGGCGTCTGAAGCTCAGGATAGATGATGACAGAAACTAAAGATGGAACCTTCAAAACAAAGGAAACCAAAATCACCCATCCTCCCTCTATGTGAGACTCTGTGAATTCTCCTAGATTCAATCTTGCAGTTACTATACGTATAATTGCCATTTATGAGCACCGGGCGAGGTCCTGTGTGTTCCACTGTTATTTCACGTAGTTGATGCAGTCTTCACGGGTATTCGTTTGAGTCACTCAGGATTCCTCCTTTGCAGGCACCTGGAACTCTCTGTGTTTGACTGATCAGGCCCTCTCTACCTGAAGATTAATTAGTGTAAGTTCTTTAAAAGTTATCAGAGCGTATGTATCCATTTTATATACCTTGGCACAAGACAAAGGCAGCTTCACAGTTATACTTTATCATCGGTCCTCTTTTAAAAAAGTGAATTTGTATGGTACTAATGGTTGCCAAACTAGTATTCTGAAAATAGGATGCTAAGCAGTAACAGCCAGCATCAACGAGTTAATACATAATAACTTACATAATTGACTTGGTCTGAGGCATGCAGCCGACCAGAGCAGATGTAACCCTAGCTAGTCCCAGGTGGAAAACTAGTCCATTATGAAATCCCAAATGGTCTAACTCGAGTAACGCTAGCAGATGGGCGTGCTGGATACTTTCTCTGGCCATCCCCTATTCTAGCCTCAATGTTTATCTCCTCCACTTCTTTCCGAAATGCTAGGTGCTGGCTGTGTTCAAGCTCTTTACAGTTCTGAGGGTGCCATCAATGTGGAGAAGAGCATAACTAATAATGATTGTGTGAGTGTAGTCTCAGCACAAAGAAATCTACTACTAGAAAAAAATAATTCTACTCCTAATGACAAGCATCACACATAATTTTAAAGGAAGATGTTTGCAAATAACCAGAGCCAGTACATGCACTAAATCCAAAGGGCAAAGGAAAAAAGTCAATTTCAGTGGCTACAATTAGCAAAAAAAAAAAAAAAAAAGTAGCAATAATCTATACTTCTACAATGTCTTCTAACTAGGAAATCCTAAAATGCTTGATAAATAGTCATTATGCCTGATAACAAGTCTGTGAGGCTCCATAATTAGAGCCACTTTTAGGGCTTTATAGGGAACAAGAATAATTGTCAGAGTACTGGGCTCCATCTTACCATCTCTAATGGGCTGTAATTCATTTTTCCTGATAAAAACTGCCTTTTTCATTTGTGTCAGGAAAAGAAAAGAGAATATTAAACTGTCCATGTCACTTTTAAAGAAATCTAACAACTTCCTGGGCTTCTAAAAGAGAGTGTTCTCTGCATCTAGCAGGGTCTTCATGGTTTTGACCTTGGCCTATCTACGGAGATCTGGGATGGGGCCATTTGGCACATGGACTGGCATCAATACCTTATAGGAGGAATAAGAAAGAGTATCCAGTGTAATGTGCTCTTTTCTTCCTTCAATCTTTGCGTACAGGGTGATATCATTTTCATGCGAATCTCCAGGGTCACAAACCCCTCCTGTATAAAACAAAAATTGTAAGTTCTTGGTACCAAATTGCATCCATAAACATGTGTAGTGTTAACTTTCAGAATAAAAAAATTATAAGAATTATAATTATAATAATATTATATTAATTAGAATGACCCTAAACAAAAATAACCAGACCCAAGGAAATAATTTATAAAGATAGTTCAGATAGAACTATCTCATGCTAAAGATCAATAACTTGATATTTGGGAAGGCCAAAGTAACTGTGTGCTCCATGAGATTGCTCAAATGATAGTCTGCAATGAGCCGCGGCTGCATGTCCAAATTTTAACGCACATTAAAAAAGATGTGCTCTGCTTTTTAAGAAACTGTCACTTCCTTATATTTGAGGTCTTAATGGCCAAAATTCAGAACTGACTGATGATGGTTTTTAAAAAATGTGGTGACTCACTCCATTAGCTATTTCTGAAGTGATATTACTTAAACAGTTGCACATAGTATCCTTAATATTTTAGCACATACTAGGTATTTGCATCTTAATTGCAGTTCATTTTACATTTTTCATTTTTATTTTTGGTACCTCATTTGGTTATTGGAAAGTACACAGAGTAGTTCATTCCCCATCTCTCTACTTTACAGTCAAATGAAATGATTGAACATTAGAACCGAGAGGTAATTAAGACCATCCTGATGACGAAACTGAGTAACAGGGCAGGGACCTGAAACTGAAGACCATTCAACTAACCGGTGGAAAAGCCGTGAGTCAATGGTATGTCTTTCAGCCCTTGACCCTCTATTCTTTTCACTACTGCATTCAGCCAGTAATTCTTACTATTGCTGGCTTCTATGAACTGTCTGCAGAATCTGGGTTTTAAAGGATTGCATGTCTACCCAGAAGCCTCTCCCTACCCACTACTATCATTCACAACAGCCCCAGTCATCATAGCAGGAATGTAGGAATGTACATGGATTTCCTGGCAAATATTCTATCCTTATGGTACCAAATTTGTAACATTAACTCTTAATTTTATTACTATCTTTCAAAAGATTCCCTCCAGTTCTTAAATTAACCACCATTAATGTTAATTTTTATCTATAGGCAATTTCTGTTGCTAATACTCTATGGTGACAGTAGGTTAACCTCAAAACTCTAGAACAAGGTTACCCTCTGAGAATTAATCTAATAAAATCAACAAATAATGGTTGAGATTCACTATCGGAAGGAAGGGAGGAAGGAGGAAAAGAAGGAAGGAGGGAGGGAGGGAGGGAGGGAGGGAGGGAGGGAGGAAGGAAGCGGGGGAGGAGTGTTTGATACTGGGGTCTGATCTTGGGAAAAAATTACTGATATGTACTGTTTTAAGTAAGAAAGCTAGAACTTAATCAACATAAGAAAGATCATAATAATAGAAGTAACTTGGATGCTGGTATCCATGAAGCATAGAACTATAGCATGTTACATCTGTTAGAAATATGTAACTTGGCATATTATAAATATTTATTGAGTTAACTAATCTGAACTGAGAAGAGAGAGGCCAGATGTGGTGATAATGTCACCCTCATCCTAACAGATGTTTATTGTTTAAGGGCCTTACGATTTTGATATCTGATATGAGTTTTTTTAGCATTTTGTTACACACTGCTACATTGTGGTAAATACAGCTAGTAAAGTCATTCTAAATGACTGTCTTTGGGGGAAAAAGATCTGCATGAAAACTAAACCCCTATCTAAAAACTGTAACTTCTTTGTTGAGGACATATTAAAGACTTACCCAAAAGAACACAGGAAAGGTGAAAGGTCACGGGCAGTATGGATTTAAAGCAACATACCCAGAGACATAGGAACTGAACCTCAGTCCTCTCTAATTTCATTGATTTATTCCCTGTAAATCTCTGCTCTCTTAAGAATAGTTTGTGAACTTCACCTGCCTTTCAGAGGGAACGGAGACACACGTGAGCGCTCCTCCCGCCCAGAATGACAGAAGAAGAAAGTCCAAAAGGAGACACAACTTTAAAATGATGACAGACTTTATCTAAAAGATCCCTCTGGGGGCAATTTATCAGCTCTGTGAAGTTTCAGTGACAGCAGCTGGTACAGAAAGATATGGATTCTTCTTCAGTTTCATTCGCTTTGATGTACTGTGGGAAGGTATGACTCAAGGGGCATTTTGTACAGCAATTACAGAAGACCTCAATAAAAACCGGATGGACAGTCAGTTTTCAAATAGTTTAAGTCCTGATTTAAGTAGTTTTTAAGATACTTATTTATATTAGGAGAGTGGTTTTATTATTTACTATGTATAGGACATTGGGCGTGAAGGGAAAATCTGACCTTAAAAAATTTGTAATTTAGCCAAGAAAACAAGATTAATACTCACAAAAGAATGATAATTAGCAATAAACTGTGTTGTGCTGCCATAATTACAGACAAAATTCAGAGAAGAGAGATATAAGTGTGGGCTAAAAGCTGGGTGTTTATGAGATACCACCTCACACAAGTCAGAATGGCTAAAATTAACAAGTTAGGAAACGACAGATTTTGGCAGGGATGAGGAGAAAGGGGAACCCTCCTACACTGTTGGTGGGAATGCAAGCTGGTGCAGCCACTCTGGAAAACAGTATGGAGGTTCCTCAAAAAGTTGAAAATAGAGCTGCCCTACGATCCAGCAATTGCACTACTGGGTATTTACCCCAAAGATACAAATGTAGTGATCCGAAGGGGTAGGTGACCCCAATGTTTATAGCAGCAATGTCCACAATAGCTAAACTATGGAAAGACCCAAGATGTCCATCAGCAGATGAATGGATAAAGAAGATGTGGTGTATGTGTACACACACACACACACACACACACACACACACACACACACACACACACACACTGGAATATTATGCAGCCATCAAAAAAAACCCCAAAATCTTGCCATTTGCAATGATGTGGATGGAACTGGAGGGTGTTATGCTGAGCGAAATAAGTCAATCAGAGAAAGACATGTATCATATGATCTCACTGGTATGAGGAATTCTTAATCTCAGGAAACAAACTGAGGGTGCTGGAGTGGTGGGGGTGTGGGAAGGATGGGGTGGCTGGGTGATAGACACTGGGGAGGGTATGTGCTATGGTGAGTGCTGTGGATTGTGTAAGACTGATGAATCACAGACCTGTACCTCTGAAACAAATAATACAGTATATGTTAAAAAAAAAAAAAGAAGATAGTAGGAAGGGAAAAATGAAGGGGGGGAAATCAGAGGGGTAGATGAACCATGAGACTATGGACTCTGAGAAACAAACTGAGGGTTCTAGAGGGGAGGGGGGTGGGGAGATGGGTCAGCCTGGTGATGGGTATTAAAGAGGGCACGTTCTGCATGGAGCACCGGGTGTTATATGCAAACAATGAATCATGGAACACTACATCAAAAAATAGAAAAAAAAAGCTGGGTGTATGGGAGATGTTCAGTGAATATGTTGAAGGAATAATAAAGGAATGAATGATGTATGTCAGGTTATTTATGTCCTGTTCACTGCATTCTGGCTCTAAGAACAGTGTTGGATACTGGTCCTCAACGAATTTGTGTTGAACGACTACATGAATGAAGGAAACAGACCTGAACCTAAATTTGAAAGTTGAGCAAATTTTCCAGAAATAGTCACAGCAGATTGATCTGAACCAAGGGATGAAACCAGGAAGAACAAACAGGCAGGGCCAGAAAGGAAGGCAGTGTGATCTTGTTCAGATAAACAATCAAATAGTGATTTTCCAAAGGGGTCAGTATAAGCTGTCTACCATATCTTAGATCTCTTCCCATGTTGCCTTTTTCTCCACCAGCTACCAAAGTTTTGAAGTCTTTCTACAGGTCCAGTCTTACCCTACCCTATATTTTCCTACTGTCCTGTCCAATTACATCCTCTCCTATCCTAAAAACCACCTTTGCTAGATCCTGCTTTCTCCTCAAGATCCAGACCTCATTTCTTTTCTTCTGTTACTGATGAACTTCTTGAAGAAGTGGTCCTTCTTCAGGGACACATGTCTTTTATTCTTTGAACTCTATGTGCTCTGGCTTCCCATGTACCACACCATGGGGAATACTCGCTCAGAAGTCCCTGGGGGGCTCTCAGCCCCTATCCTGGTTGGCTTCTCTGTGGGCTAATCCCTACCCCTTCCCTTCCTCCTTCAGTGTAGAACAACACCTTCCTCCCACATGTCTTTATGTCCTTTCTCAGTATCCTTTGTCCACCTCTATGCCTTCCACCTTTACCTAGATGAGGGCTCCCCCTAAGAATTTTTCCTGTCCTTTGTTTACTCTGCCTTCTGTTTGGGAGAACACAGCAACTCCAGTGGCTCCAATTGTCACTTGTGTGCTGTATGATTTTCAAATCTGGTTCACACCCTGAGAAAAATTTCTACCTTCGTATGGCTTTCCAGAAGCCTCAACCTCAACATACCTAATGCCAAAATCTTCTACTTCATATCTACTTTTTATTTATTTATTTTTGGACATTTCCTATTTCGGGAAATAGGAAGAAATCCAAGAAATCCAAGGAAGAAATCCATGAAAGAAATCTCTGTCCTTTCCAATATTGGTCTCACAATCTCCAGAGTCTTTTGGGTGTGAACCTCCGCTGGTTCCTTCTCTTCTGTTGTTTATTCTCTATCCCCTTCTTCGTATGATTATCACTGTCACTGCCATATTCCTTGGTTGCTTGGACTAGTGCAATAGCTTCCTAACTTCAGGTTGCCAGATGAAATATATTGCACAAACAATATTTATATGAAAACATTATTTGTTTATCTGAAATTCAGATTTAAACAGGTAAAGGGGATTAAGAGTACAAACTTCCAGTTATAAAATAAGTAAGTCACAGGGATGAAAAGTACAGCATAGGGAATGTGGTCAATAATACTGGAATAACTATGTGGTGACAGATGGTAACTAGATTCATCGCAGGGATCATTTTATAATGTTTGAAACTAATCACTATGATGTACACCTGAAACTAAAAGGATATTATTGTATGTCAGTTACGTTTCAATTAAAAAAATTTTTAAAGACTATTTATTTTAGAGAGAGAGAGTGCACGAGTGGGAGGGGCAGAGGGGGAGAGAGAGAGAGAATTTCAAGCGGACTCTGTGCTGAGTGTGGAGGCTGACACGGGGCTCGATCTCACGACCCTGAGATCACGACCTGAGCCAAAACCAAGAGCCTGATGCTTAACCGACTGTGCCACCCAGGCGCCCCGCATTTTAAAAAAATTTAAAAAGCTGCTTTGGTTTTTTTCCTCTAACTCTGGCAACCCTACCCTCACTGGTCTCCTGTCCTCTAATTTCTGAGGGTTTCAGTCTTTCCTTCACATTCATGCCAGAGTTATCTAAAACACAGATGAGAATACATCACAGAACTGACAGGAATCATTTGGTGGCTCCATGCTGCCTAAGAAAGAACCTGAACTCCTTAGTCGATATTAAAGAAGATCACCATTCTGGTTCCAGTTCCCTTTTTTTGCTCCATCTTCTTTCTACTCAGTTGTAGTGGGAAAATCACCTGCCCCAAACATGTCATGTGAATTTATACTTGTGCTTTTTCTCAAAATGCTCGCTTAGCTTGGCATTCACTACTCCCTTCAAACCCTTAAAAAGTTGTTTTTAATATTGATAATTCTCTCTGTTTCAATATGATATTCAAAATTAACTATCCCACTTGTATACTGGCAGAAGTGTAGGGATAGGTTTTTACAATACAATTTATGTTCCGATTTTTGTATAAAATAAAATGTCCCTTAGTTCCCTCTTCTTTGAGAGAACTATCATCTTCCTCCTGCCTCTATTCCTTAGAGGTAAGTTATAATTTTTTTTGTTTTTAAAATTTTTATTCAAGTGTAATGAACACAGTGTTATATTAGTTTCAGCTTATAAATCCCTTTAGATTTAAATTAAGGCCATCCTTCAAGGAACAGTTCAAATGTCATCTCCCTCACAGAGTGTTGCCCTGATTTCAGCACTGCAGTGACCCAGAGTGTCCTTGGCACTTCCATACCATCTTCATTTCATTACAGCCCATTACATTCTCTCTCTTCCTAAAAATTTTTATTTAAATTCCAGTGCAGTTAACATACAGTGTTATATTAGTTTCAGGTGTACAATACAGTGATTCAACAGCTTTGTACATTACTCAGTGCTCATCAGGACAGGTGTACTCTTCATTCACCCATCCCCCACCTTCTTCCCCCCGGTGACCATCACTTTATCACTTTGTTCTCTACAGTTAAGAGTCTGTTTCTTGGTTTGTCTCTCTGTTTTTCCTTTGCTTGTTTGCATTTTAAATTCCACATATGAGTGAAATCATAGGGCATTTGTCTTTCTCTGACTGACTTTTAGATGCAGTTACTTGTGGGCAGGAATTCTAAAAAATTTATATATATATAAAAAAAGATATATTGAGTTGTACCTATTGGCACTAGGCACTGTTTTAGGGGATTTGCATAAATTCAATCATTGAGATTTAGGTACCATTATTACCCCCCATTGTATTCGCCACATAACCTAGTTCAGTGCTCTACAGTCAATTGGAATTAATTAATTTTTAAAATTAAATGGAGATGCTTTTATTTGGGACAATGTTCTGTTGGCTCATTCAAATGAGTTTTTTCCTCACAGTCGATATTATTTTAATTGATTCATTAATAATCTTTGTTTCAGAAAGATTAAAGATGACTAAATTCCTTCTATAAAGACACTTATATAGATATGACAGTGTCTTACAAAGGCACTGAATGGGGTTGATTTAGTATGATTCACCTTGAAAAAAATCAAGAATTCAAATATATTATGTAAAAAATGGTAAAAACGGAAAATGCTTAACATTAGAAGCATTGACAAGCTGAATGTTTATGACAACTTTTTGAGGGGAGGGTTAAGGTTTCCCAGGAAGCTTTCTTAATAAAATGAGAGCCAGTTTGAATTCTAATTATGTAAAGGAAATGAACTCTGGGTCTCTAAGTATACAGACCATTTCTGTCAAGGTGGGGAGATCCTTAATGTAGGAAGATTACATTATTATAATTTATATGTATAACTTCCCTGTTATCAAACAGATCATCATTGAAAATGAGGTAGCATCAAGCAGACAACGTTTTGGAGTATGACATAATCTGAAGTTTACCATGCCACTCTGACCTGTAGGAAGTAAGGAATGTGAGGGAAATAAACAGCCAGTGCTGAAGCCCAGACTCAGGGGCCCTGTTTGTCCTGATGAGCTGACACCTTTGCAAGTAAGTTCAAAGGTGGTAAATGTTTATTTCCTGTTTCACTTCCAGGTGTTGCCTGTGCTTTCCCAGTCACTCAACAAAAAAAGGCATGTGACACCTACTCACATTTCTGGAATGACATTCAGTGGAAGAATACGTAACTAACATGATAAATTTGAGAGGTCCCTGATTTCAACCCCCCCATTCTTCCTTGGGTTTTTTTTCTAAATGTTTACCTACTTATTTGCTCTACAATAATCTGGAGAAAAATACACCTTATGAACACTTTCTTTGTGTGTTTGCTACATATTAAAAAGTAGACAGTGTTATTAAAGTATTATAAACCTCTTTCTTAGCATCCCACAAAGAAACACTGATGCAATGATGATATGTCCACGAAAACAAATGACTTACCTGGATGACTGCTCTGGGGGGAAGCCAGGGACTTTGGACAAAGGAGTTATTTTGTCCTCACCTTCTCTCCCATTGTCTTTTCAGCTATGACCACTGAAGGAGAGGTGTGATGAAGGTATATGGCATTTTACCTTCAGGCCTATCAAGGCATGCCAGGACTAGTTCTCTTATAGGATGGTTCCAGTAGGGCTGGTCTGAAGCAGGTGGGAGCTTTTGTTCATCTAGTATAACTCATATTTTGTGAATTTCATTTTATGTTGTTGGCCAACTAGCAATCTTACTTCCCCAGGGACAGGGGCTGGCCTAGGTTCTGCCTTAGGTCAAGAAAATTTGTTCAAAATGTACCTACCCATAACGAAGTAAAATCTCAGGTTCCCATAACCGGTAGTATCCATATATGGGGTGCATAATTTCCTCTCTCCATCTTTGAGGAAGACCATTGATAAACCTGATTCTACTGTTCCGCATTCTGTACCAATGACAGCTCCCAAGATGTCCCACCTTAAAAAAAAATGAGAATCATGAACAGTTGGAATATTAAGTCAAAGCTTTATAGAGTATAACATTTTATTTTTAATGAAGAACATTTACTTAGTAATCAATAATTCTGAAATAAAGATGTGGGACAACAGATTTTCATAATGAACAAACTTTTAAACACATTCCATTCGCAATTATGATTTTTCTGTAGAAGGACAAATTTAATCAATACTATGTATGGTATGTCTACCACATGATAGTCTTCATTTTCAAAGTACTTACAGTCAAGATTGGGGGGGTCAAATTTGAACTAAGGAAACAGGGAACCATAAAAGACAGTATCATAAGATCATAAACAATTGTATGGTATTTTGCATATTAAAAAAGTTATAGAATGTAAAGTCATAAGAGTAGCAAGAGCCTAGTTTTCAAAAAAAGATGAGATTTAACCTGGATCATGTCAAAAAATATATATTCAGATATAAAGAGGAGAACAAAAATATCTAATATTTTAAAACTCCTATTTCTCCTTAGTATTTATTTCTGGTTGTATCTAATCTGGACATTGCTATTCACACAACTCGCTTGCCCACAGATGGAGGAAACTGGGACACACAGAGGTTAAGTGGCTTGCCTAAGGCCAACTGCCTGTTTAGCTCTAAAACTGAGATCTTCTGTATCTCAGTTTGCTGTTATTTTCGTAGTTATGCTTCTAAAGAGTGTACTGTGCCAGGGAGATTATGTTGGACCATTTCAGTTTATAATAGATTTGGGACCAAGATGTTTAGGAAATGCTTATTTTTTTTATATTTTAACAGATTATATTAATCATTCAAGAAACTAAAAAATAACCTTTTGAAGCAGCTCTTAATAGTGCTGGACCACTGTAAATTAACAAGGAACCTCTCTTGACTCATACAAGAAAATCTCACACTGGTTCATTGGTCTTTTACTCGCTCCATTTATCCCAATTAAACCACTCAGCCTACTGATCCACAAAGCAAGTTAAGGTTATAAATGATGCATATGATGACTCCTTTTAGGCTTTAGAGTATTTTTAAAGTGAAAAATTGAATTGAGAAAGATGGAATTGTCATGGACTAAAAGAACCTTCTATTCAAGTGAAAAATGAGATTAGTAGTCTTTTCCTCATTATTAGTTGTGAATGAGTAACTCTTCTAGATGAATCTAAATGCATTATTTTCAAGACATCCACCACAGACAGAGCTGTGTGAGATATGTTCAGACTGTATATTTCTTTTTTTTTAAGATTTATTTATTTATTTGAGAGAGAGAGAGAGAGAGAGTGAGAGAGCACAAGCAGGAGGGGTAGAGGGAGAGGGAGAGAATCTCAAGCAGACTCCTCATTGAGAATGGAGCCTGATGCAGAGCTCGGTCTCACAACCCTGAGATCATGACCTGAGCTGAAACCGAGAGTTGGACGCTTAACTGACTGAGCCACTCAGGTGTCCCTCTATGTTTCTTTTCAATCTTTATTTTAAAGTCCAATATATTCAATTTTACTCTATATTAGTCTTTATTTCTCCCACTTTTAACTGTTGGAAGATAACAAAAGTGAAGTTATTTTCTTTAGAAACCCAAATATTTATAATCAAATGAAATGGAAAGTTTAGTCTGCTTTGAAGAAAAAGCAGAGATCTAAAAAATCATTTTGTGTGTCAGTGATTTGAATAAATTATCTTGCCTTTATAAAAATTCAGTAGAAGCCTGTTGCAGCATAAACTCATTCTTTCATGAATTTGTATAAATACTGGCTCAAGCTTAGTTGGAGACAAAGTATCCTTGAGGGATAGCAGAGAGAGCCTTTCACTCCCTGGACTTCAGAGTCCAGATCTGTAAGGGCACAAAGTTGTGGGTCTTCTCTAGTTATACAAATGACATGGTCCCTGACAATCAATTACATGAAGTGAGATTATAAATAACCAAATCTTTGAGGCCAGAAGTGATATTTGAAGAGCTTTATAGTTTTATTTTTTTTATTTTTATTAAAGATTTTATTTATTTGACCAAGAGAGACACAGCGAGAGAGGGAACACAAGCAGGAGGAGTGGGAGAGGGAGAAGCAGGCTTCCCGCAGAGCAGGGAGCCCGATGTGGGGCTCGATCCCAGGACTCTGAGATCATGACCTGAGCCAAAGGCAGGCGCTTAACGACTGAGCCACCCAGGCGCCCCAAAGAGCTTTATAGTTTTAGTAGTATTTTCGATAGCATGGCAATTTTCCTGAAAAGGAGTGTTACTTCTCTACGGTCTAAATTATATTTTCCCCAGGTAAATGTAGTCGTATGTGAATTGCATTTGAAGGAATGTCTGCCTACAGAGGAGACACCTCTACAGCATAGCAATTTATACTTATGCTTTGATGACTAACTAAAAAAAGAGCCCCTATATTATTTATTATAAATACAATGGCATCTATTATTTGTAATAGAGTGGGTTGAATTCGGAACACAGAAAAAAAAAGTTTAATAATCAATAAAATGCCTTAAGGCAACTTTGTTCCTTAGACGTAGCAAGGTCACAATGATGTTTAATTTAGATCTTTAAGATATGACTTTCTATTCTTGTGTCCCAAAAAAAGAGGAATTTTTTTGTAAGTAAAGATAATTTAAAACAGTTTCTTAGCTGGAAAGCTGATGGTCCTCTCTATCAACTATTTTGGAATGCTTTGAGAATACAATTACTTACGTTTTAATCAGCTCATACTTTGATACTTTTAAGGAAGATACAAGAGAGTAGAAATTAAACCTCTTCACACAAAGAAGATAAATATGTTAGGCGAAGGATGTGTTAATTAACTAGATGGAGTTCTTTCACAATGAATACATATATCGTATCACCATGATGTACTTTAACTTTCTCACAATTTTATATGTCAATGATGCCTCAGGAAAGCTGAAATTAAAAAAGATTTCCTTCATTAGCTTAAAAATAGAATGAGATCTACTCTTTGAAGGGTAATTTGGCAGTAACTATCAAAATGAAAATTACATACCTACATGTATGTACATGTACGCATATATATCTGATTCTCTAATTTTCCTTTTCTCTTTTAGAAATTTACCTTTTGAAAATACTTTAACAAGTATGCAAAAATTTTCATTACAATATTTTTTGTCTATCAATAGGGGTTCAATTAGATAAACTGGTACATCACTTTTTTGAAATAGTGATCTATATTTACTGACTAGAAGATACATTCATTATATGTTGTTGGTTTTAAAAAAAATTAAGTTGTACTACAGTATACAAAATGTGACTCTGGTGGGTGGTGTGTGCGTGTGTGTAGTCACAGAAAAATTTCTGAATGAATATATGTGTACAATTTAACTGTCAGAAATAGGATTAACATGGGGGACTTTTGATTTTCCCTTTACTTATCTGCCTTGCAGTAAGAATGTAATTTTCAGGAAAAAAAGAAGAAAAGCATTCAATTTATAGGTATTATAACGCAGAATGAAAAATTAAATGATCTCATTATAGGTTGATGAAAATGCTAAGAATATGAACACAGGCAATAGAAGTCATATTTTAATCAGATATTCTTTGCCTACAAATATTGGCATAAGATACTCTAAAGCTCATGAAGCATTTCACATTATCTATGAAAATTTATTATATTTTCCAGAATATATTAAATCACCTAAAGTTGGCTACTTTAGGTGTGAGCTAAGATACAGGCTAAAGCCTGGCTATGAGATCCCACACTTACCAAATTCATAAGATTTTTTTAATCTCTATGAATTCTCTGAGGTTAAATAAGTTCATTCTATCCATAAGGTCTCTATTTGGGATAAATTCTCTGTTATTTAATAAGGGATGTGCCATAGGTAAAGAACCTTCCACATTCATTTATATTCATGAGGTTTATCTTGAGTATGAGCCCTGTGAGGTCTAGCAAGGTGTGTACTTCATTTAGAGGTTTTTCTTCTACCTCTACCTTCATTTAGAGGTTTTTCCCTGCAGCATGACAGCTTAGGTGAAGGTAAAGGATGAACTCTATCTGAAAGCTTCCCTGCATGCACTGCATTTCAAAAATTCTTTTCTTCAATTGGTTCCCCTGTATTTCACTCAAATTCAATTTTGTTTTAGGTTTTTATTACATGCATTATGTTGATTTACTCTCTTGTCGGAATAACATTAATAAAGAACATTGTCTTCAGAATGGGAGAAAGCACTCAGCTTTCTCACCAATAAGACAGAAATATGACCTAGACTGGAGGATGGTTAGAGAAAATAATGTTCTGCCTGGATAGGACAGCATGTCAATAAGTGTTAGCTTCCCCTACTCGCCCCCCGCAAAACATAGTGCTATCTTTGTTTTAAGTCGAAGAGGCGATTCAAATGAATTTCTAAATAATAATGAGTATTTTTATTTTTTCATACCAGAATTAGCAAAGCAGCAAGACTGGACAAAGGCACAGTCCCCATATGCAAGTACGACTACTTAATCTTTAAGCAAGGGGATACTGAGCTGAAAGAAAAATTGCACTTTATCTATAATCTGTGGATCTTTGGTACTATTCATGATTTTTGTCTATAATCTTCTGGGCTCTTCAATTTATTATTTGTGTTATCTGAATGGTCAAGTGGGTTTCGTTTTAATAAAAATGAACATGTTTATAAAAGAAAAAAAAAGATCCATTTAATACAATATTAACTCAGACTGCCAACCTATCTTCAGTTCACTTACCTTGAATTATAAGCTTAAATGAAATCCTTCTTTAGCTTTATAAGCATTTTTGTGAAAAGTATTCTACGTCAGAGGGAACACAGTTCTTCTGGGTAGGACAGAGGGAAGAATTTGTAGAAAATACAAGAAGATGCTCAAACTGTTCTGAAGAATTCTAAATAACTTTAAAGCCCATTTTTAATAAAAGCACCAACTTACATTGAAGGGGCTATAATGGAGATTGTTCTTGTTGGTTTATATGCAATTTTGGTTTTCAATGGTTATATGTAATTCTTTGCTACAATTTCCCCGGGACAAGGAAGCCAATATAAAATTGTTTTATTGAGTTTATATTGTCTTTTACTTGTCCCCCTGCCCCACTGGATAACTTTCAATATTAAGAAAGACATATTGAGTCAGTTGTTGGTGAAATCCAGCTAGCAAGCAATGTCATTAAAACATATAAATAATACTTTGAATTTTGGTCTCTCTATAGTAAATCATCTGTCAGAGACAAAGCCATGGCTGACCTTGGAAAACCATTCTCTTACTCAGTGTTTTTCTATAGTCTTAGATGAGCTGTTTTTTTTAAAAAAACATATTTAGTGAAAGAGCTTCTTCAGAGCAAATTCCTAAAGCAGTTATCTTTTTTAAATTTAATTTAATTTTATTATGTTATGTTAGTCACCATACATCATTAGTTTTTTTCTCTTTAAATTTTTTATTGTTATGTTAATCACCATACATTACACATCTTTAGTTTTTGATGTAGTGTTCCATGATTCATTATTTGCATATAACCCCCAGTGCTCCACGCAGAACGTGCCGTCTTTAATACCCATCACCAGGCTGACCCATCCCCCCACCCCCCTCCCCTCTAGAACCCTCAGTTTGTTTTTCAGAGTCCGTCGTCTCTCATGGTTCATCTCCCCCTCCGATTTCCCCCCCTTCATTCTTCCCCTCCTGCTTCATCATTAGTTTTTGATGTAGTGATCTTAATAGGATATGGGTGGTAGTGGAAGAGGGTTGTTAGCAATGGAAGTAGGAGGAACTGGAATTAGGTTAGTAGTTCAGAGACTACGCTCTATCCATTGAAAAAGTCAGCAACACCAAATATGGGAAAGCAAATTTGACCTCAGGATGAGTCCTGTTTGCCCTCCAAGCATCTTTTCTGTATCTTGCTGGTGTATTGGAATTCTGGGCATTCCATTCTGTGCCGTATTTGCCACTAGTTGCTTTTAATTTTTAAGTGGGAGGAAAACGCTTCACAAAAATGATGTCTGTGGCCTGGGAGAGGATACCCACATGGAGAAGTACAGTTGGAAATATTTTTTGAAACTTAAAAAAAGAAATTTTATTTCTTTTCTATTATGATATCAGTATTCTCATTACTGAAAAATGTGAAAATAAAAAGGTTGGGAAAAAAATCGCCTATAACCACACTCTCCAGAGACAAGCACAGTTAATATTTTAGTATATTTATTTCTAATATTTTTGTATGTATATTTCCAAATAGTTGTGGTAATATTAAATAGATGGTTTATACTCTGTCTTTTTTCACTTCCATTAGTAATGTACACATTTTGCAGGCTATTACTAACTCTTTGTAGATGAGCCACACAATATTTTGTTATGTGTATACCAATCCGTATTTAGTCATTTTCCTATTTTTGCAATTTCAAAATACAATAATAAATAGTTATACTATTTAGCATACTTTATGGGCCTGAGGAATTAAATCATCAATTTACTAATGCTCCTGGATGTGTTGTAGAATACAGGTAAGTCCAAGCTACGCTTCTTGAGGTGTTCGAGATCTGGTCTTACTTCACAGAAATCCCCAGATCATCAGGACTGACTTGTGGCCAATGGTGATCAGGTGAACCACTGAGGAAGGACTATGGAGAACAAAGACAAGGTTGAAGACATGGGCATCTAAACATTTCAGTGCCACCAACCTCCTCCAATACCTTCCACAGAGAAATCCTATCACCAGCTAATGTTGTGCCAAGCTGTCAGAAATTAAATCACTTTGGAAAGATTCAGATTTCATTCTTTTTTTCTCTGTGACCTCAGTTAAGATTCTATCTTGCAAGGGAAGCCAGTGTCTGTATTCTGGATGCTCACATGGAAACAGCTAGTTTTTGGAGGGGGAGAGGGGAGGCTACAAGCCAACTCAAGATGGCAGAACCAAAAGGAAAGATGGTGTATAAATGTGCCGCACATTAAAGGTTTAACATTTAATTTCTATAAAGGAGTTCCAGAACAATATAGCACTTATTTTTTTGTTATTTGAAATTTTACTGTTTGTATTTTTAAAGTATAAAAACAATTTGCTTCAAGAGAAAGTGATATTAGAACCCAGGCCCAAAGCAAACCAGAACAAATAAGACATATGTTCTTTTAACAGCTTGCAACAAGATTACTCAGATCCGTTTTAGCACTTCCATGGTTTTAAAATATATCCAATTATCACTTTAACTAATATAGTCTTTTTTCTTAATGACACTTCATTGGTTTATTTAGAGAATCCAATTTTGGTTTCATTGGCCGATTCAACTTTATTTGTTTGTGTTTCTTCTGTATCTCATTAATTAATCTGAGTATAATTTTCCTTTGAGCATCACTTTCCTCATATCTCATTACCAACAGTAATTATAGTTGGAATAACAGCTAATTCTTAAGTTTTTTGATTGCTTATTATGTGCTATGCATTGTGGCAAGTGTTCTACATATAATGTTGCATAAAATATCCCCTTTTAGTCCTTTTAGTGCTTATATTTGGATTTTATTTTATCTGATTCGAATTATCTGATTTTAATATGCCTCCTTTCGTTGTAGTTGACTGGTATATTTGTTTCTCTTCTTTGATTTTTAATTTCTTGTGTTATTGTAAATACATAGCTTACTTTTAAAAACTTACTTTGGAAATCTCATTTAATAAACGAATATAACTCAAATTTATTGGGTTACTGATATGTTTGAAAATATCATTTAATAAATATAACTCAGTCAAATTTATTGGGTTACTGATATGTTTAGATTGATTCCTGAAAAATTGTTTTCTGTTTTCTATTTACCCTGCTTTTTATTGTTACTTTCCTGGCATGTACGAGACTCAGTCTTCCGTGTCCTATGTGACCCTGATGCTTCAGAAGTTACATAGCCTCTATCGGGCTAATCTATTATTTACATATTTAAAGTTTTCTATTAACATTATTATTATTATTAATTAAGAATTATCCCAGGGACCACTAGGTGGCTCAGTCAGTTAAGTGTCTGCCTTCAGCTCAGGTCATGATCCCAGGGTCCTGGGATGGAGTCCTGCATCAGGCTCCTTGCTTAGCAGGGAGCCTGTTCTCCCTCTGCCTGCAGCTGGTGCTTGTGCTCTCTCGCTCTCTCTCTCTCTGATGAATAAATAAATAAAAAATCTTAAAAGAAAAAGTTATCCTAGATCTATATCCTCACTACAAGCAAGCTAGGAAGTCTGGCAGTATTTTACTTCCTTACTCTTCTTTTCTCTTTTTGTCACTTTCCTTCTGTACTTCTCAAGTTGAGGTCATTTGGACTTTAATTACAAATTTTTGTTAAAACTTTTTAATAATCAATACTTACTTAGACTGAACTACAGGCTTTACTTTTTTCTTTGATCACTACTCTTTCTTGAATCTATCATATTTCTCTTGGATTAATTTCCAGGAACATATCTCCTAGTAATTCTTTCAGAGAGGGTTTGGGGGGTAGTAAATTTTTTGAACCCTATGTGTCTGAAAAAGTTTCCCCCCCCCAATTGAAGTATAATAGACATACAGTATCCTATTAGTTTCAGGTGTAGATCACAGTGATTTAATATTTTTATGTATTATAAAAATATCCCCATGATAAGTCTAGTTACCATATGTCTCCATACAAAGTTATTATAATATTATCGACTATATTCCCTATACTGTACACTTCATTCAAAGGTAGAAAGAAAAGTAACAATGAAATCCTATGTACATAATATCCAATTTCAATAATTATCGAGCTGTTTGGGTTCTTTTGATATTGAATTGTGTAAGTTCTTTATATATTTTGGATATTAACCTCTTATTGGATATGTAATTTGCAAATATCTTCGACTATTCAGTAGGTGGTCTTTTTGCTTTGTGGACGGCTTCCTTCGCTGTGTAAGAACTTTTAGTTTGATGTAACTTCATCTGTTTATTTTAGCTTTTGTTGCCCTTGCTGAAGGAGACTGGTCCAAAAAAAATTCTGCTAAGACCAATATCAAAGAGCTTAGTGCCTATATTCTCTCTTAGGAATTTTATGATTCCAAACTTACGTTCAAGTCTTTAATCCATTTTGACTTTATTTTTATATATGGTATAAGAAAGTGGTCCAGTTTCATCCTTTTGCATGTAGCTGTCCAGGTTTCTGAACATCACTTATTGAAGAGATAGTCCTTTCCCCCATTGTGTAGCCTTGCCTCCTTTGTCATAGATTAATTGACCATATAATTGTGGGTTTATTGCTAGGGTGTTTATTTTATTCCATTGATCTATGCATCTGTTTTTGTGCCAGTACTATACTGTTCTGATCACTATCACTAGCATAGTCTGAAATTAGGGAGTGAAAAACCTCCAGCTTTGTTCTTCTTTCTCAAGGTTGTTTTAGCTATTTAGGTTTTTTATTTTTTTAAATAAAAATTTTAGTATTCTTTGTTCTAGTTCTGTGAAAAATGTCATAGGTATTCTGATGGGGATTGCATTAAATCTGTAGATTGCTTTGGGTAGTATGGACATCTTCAGTAAGATTTTTCTTCCAATCTATGACCATGGTATATCTTTCCATTTATTTGTGTCTTCTTCAATTTCTTTCATAAATATCTTAAAGTTTTCAGAGTAGGTCTTATACTTTCTTGGTTAAATTTATTCACAGGTATTTTATTCTTTTTGATACAATCGTAAATGGGACTGTTTTCTTAATTTCTTTTTCTTATAAGCTTGTTATTAGTGTACAGAAATGCAACAGATTTCTATATGTCAATTTCATATCCTGCAACATAATTAATTTCTTAGTTCTAACTGTGTTTTGGTGGAGTCGTTAGGTTCACTCTATATAAATTATCATATCATCTGCAAACAATGACAGTTTTACATCTTCTTTTCTAATTTGGATTATTTTATTTCTTCTTCTTGTCTAATTACTGTGGCTAAGACTTCCAATACTATGTTTCATGAAAGATGTGAGAGCCAACATACTTGTCTTGTTCCTGATCTTAGAGGAAAAGCTTTTAGCTTTTCATTCTTGAGTATGATGTTAGCTGTGGTTTTGTCATATATGGCCTTCATTAAATTGAGGTATGTTCCCTCTGTATCTACTTTGTTAAGAGTTTTTGCTATAAATGGATGTTGAATTTTGTCAAATGCTTTTCTGCATCTATTAAGATGAATATATGATTTTTATTGTTGGTTTTGTTAATGTAATGTATCATGTTGACTGATGTGTGGATGTTGAACCATCCTTACACCCCTGGAATTAATCTTTCTTACTTGATCATGGTGTATGATCATATTAGTGTTGTCAAATTCAGTTTGCTATTTTTTTTTGAGGATTTTTGCATCTATGATCCTTAGCGATACTGGCCTGTAATTTATTTTTATTCATTTATTTTGTGGTGGCTTCATCTGGTTTTGGTATCAGGGTAATGTCGGCCTCGTAAAATGAGTTTGGAAGTGTTCCTTTCTCTTCAATATTTTGGAATAATTTGAGAACAATAGGTACTATTCTTTAAATGTTTGGTAGAATTCACCTGTGCAGCTGTCTGGTTCTGGACCATAATTGGTTAAAGGTTTATTATTAATTTGATTTCATTACTTGTAATTGGTCTATATAGATTTTCTATTTGTGATTCAGTTTTGGAAGACTGTGTTTCTAGAAATTTATCCATTTCTTCTACGTTTTCCAATTTGTTGGCATGAAACTATTCATCATAGTTGCTTACAATCCTTTGTATTTCTGTGATGTCGGTTGTTAACTTTTCCTCTTTCATTTCTGATTTTATTTATTTGGGTCCTCTCTTTTTATCTTGATGAATCTGGCAAGAGGTTTATTGATTTTGTTCATCTTTTCAAAGAACCAGCTTTTAGTTTCATTGATCTTTCCTATGGGCTTTTTTTTTTTTTTTTGGTCTCTATTTCATTTATTTCTACTCTGATCTTTATTATTTTCTTCCTTCTACTAATTTGGGCTTTGTTCTTTTTCTAGTTCTTTAGGTATAAAGTTAGATCACTCCAACGTTCATAGCAGCAATGTCCATGATAGCAAAACTGTGGAAGGAGCCAAAATGCCCTTCAACAGATGAATGGATAAAGAAGATGTGGTTCATATATGCAGTGGAATATTACTCAGCCATCAGAAAAGATGAACACCCACCATTTGCACTGACATGGATGGAACTGGAGGGGATTATGCTAAGTGAAATAAGTCAAGCAGAGAAAGACAATTATCATATGGTTTCACTCACATGTGGAACATATGGAATAGTGGGGAGGACCACAGGGGAAGGGAGGGAAAACTGAATGCGAAGAAATCAGAGAGGGAGACAAACCATGAGAGACTCTGGACTCCGGGAACCAAACTGAGGGTTACAGAAGGGAGGTGGGTGGGGGGATGGGGTAACTGGGTGATGGGCATTAAGGAGGGCACATACTGTGATGAGCACTGGTGTTATATGCAACCAATGAATTGTTGAACACTACATCAAAAACTAATGATGTACTATATGCTGGCTAACAACATAATAATAAAAAAATAAGAAAAAAGATACTTATCTGGGACTCTTGTTTCTTGAAGTAAGCTGTACCACTATGAACTTCCTTCTTAGAACTGCTTTTGCTGGGTCAGATAGATTTTGAAAAGTTGTATTTCGAGTTTCATTTGTTTCAAAGTATTTTTTTTTAATTTTCTCTTTGATTCCTTCATTGACCTATTGGTTGTTTAGTAAATGTTTAGTCTCCATGTATTTGTGTTTTTTTTTCAGTTTTGTTCTTGTTGTTGATTTCTAGTTTCATACTGTAATGGTTAGAATAGACGCTTGATATGATTTCAGTCTTCCTGAATTTACTGACTTGTTTTGTGGTCTAACATATGATCCATCCTGGTGAATGTCCCATGTACATCTGAAAAGAGGGTGTGTTCTGCAGTTTTTGGGTGAAATGTTCTCTATATATCTATTCAGCCCATCTGGTCTAATGTGTTGTTTAAGGTCAATGTTTCCCTATTGATTTTCTGTCTGAATGACCTATCCATTGAGGTAAGTGGGGTATTAAAGTCTCATAGTATTATTGTATTGCTGTCAATCACTCCCTTTATGTTTGTTAATATTTGCTTTGTCTATTTAGGTGTTGCCATGTTGGGTGCATAAATATTTATGAATATTATACGTGATCCTTGATTGACCCTTTTGTCATTATATAATCTTTTTTGTCTTTTGTTACAGTCTGTTTTAAAGTCTATTTTATCTGAAATGAGTATTGGTACTTCAGCTTTCTTTTCATTTCCATTTGCATGGAATATCTTTTCCCATCCCTTCACTTTCAGTCTGTGTGTGTCTCTATATCTGAAGTGAGTCTCTTGTAGACAGAATATAAAAGGGTGTTATTTTTTTATCCACTCAGCCACTGTATGTCTTTGATTGGAACATTTAGTCCATTTACATTTAAAGTAATTATTGATAGGTATGTACTTATTGTCATTTTGTTATTTGTTTTCTGGTTGTTTTTGTAGTCTTCTCTGTTCCTTTTTTCTTCTGTTGGTCTATTCCTTTGTGGTTTCATGATTTTCTTTAGTGTTATGTTTGGGTTCCATTCTCTTTATTTTTTGTGTTTCTATTGTAGGTTTTTGGTTATGTACAAAAAACATGGTTACCATGAAGTTCATATATATGTATAGAAATAAAAAGGTTTTTGTTTTTTCCTAATACTTGTATGATAATTGACTGGAGAAGAATTTTATGTTCTGAAAATTTTTTCAGAACTAGATAACTTCTTCATTTTTTTTTAAACTTATGCTTAGTGCTACCAAGAAAAGTAATATAAATCTCACCAAGAAGCTTTTAGGATTTCTTCTTTTATCAGTGTTCTAAAGTTTCTTCTTGATGCTCTAGGGCTAGATATGTTCCCATTCATCTTGCTAAACATTTCATTCACAGGAACTATGTCTTTTCTTTCTTCTTTTTTCAATCTTGGGGACTTTTCTTCAGTAATATATTTGAATATTTCATTCCATATATTCCCTCTGACCTCTCTTTCTGGAATTCCTATTTTTCTAATAACAGAAGAGCCATCCCCCCCCCCCCATACTTTACATCTTTTTTCCTTATATCCAATGACCCTCAGTTTTGGATAGACTTCAAGACTCAAATTTCTAGCTCATTATTAATTTGTTCTTCAGCTATGCCTATGCTGATATTCAGTGGAGAAAAAAAACCCATTAAATTTGTTTCAACAATCATATATTTTCATTTCTCACATCTCTGCTTCCTCATAAAATGTGTTTTAATTTCTCAAATGCAGTATGCACTCTTAACCCTCTGAGGATATTAATTATGCTTCTTATAAAATCTCCATTTGTTTATTCTACTACTTCTGTTTTCTCAGACCTTATTTCTTTAGTTGGATGATTTTTAAATGGAGCTGATTTTCCTCAGATTTGTTGATTCTAGATAATTTGCTTAAATTTGTATCTGTTATTGTTTTTTTATTTTGGTATAAAAATGGTTATTGATGGGGGCAGATGGGCCTTTAGGTGTGACTACCATGAGAGGGGGTCTCTGTTCCCCCTTGAGGTTTCCAGTCACCTGGATTGCCCTGCTTCTCCATTCCAAGTATCCACATTCATTGCTTGTTCCTGGGAATAGAAGCCTCTACTTGGAAGTAGGTGTACTGAGGGACTCACCTCCTTGGCAATCCCTATAGCGGTAGCTCAGAGCCCCATCCTCATTCATGTGACCAGCATCTGTGTCCTGGAGCAGTGCTGAGACATCTTTTTAATGTCTTATTCAACATGTGTTTGGGGCTATAGTTCCCTCCTTCCATCAGATCGTTTCCTCTTCTCTTTTGGTGTACAGTCCTTTATAATTCCTGACCCAACTAAGGCACATTTTTTTTTGTTTGTTTTACAGTGTCATTATAGATATGTTTGCTCATTTTCTGTAATTTCCAAGGATTTGGGGCAAGTGGAGAAGACTGAAGCATGATGCCTTGATTCAATATTTTAACATTCATTACATTTGTGGAGTTCCTCTTTAACATGAATAGTGACAGCAGTAAAGGTATTTGAATAGTAAAGGTATTTGAATAGTAAAAACATACAATGTTTGCATTTGGGATGGAAGAGAAGTATACAAAATCTATATGATAGCAGCGTGTTTTTCTACAAAGCTCTCTCCCACCTAAAGGCAGTCTCAGCTAGGTGAGATATGGTGGTTGTTAATTAAATGATGTGCTTGTAAGGTTAAGCCAAAGTTGAGAAAGATTCACATAAATTATCAGTGTATCCATTAAAGTTTCTCTCTTGCTGAAGTAACAGATGTGTTTTCTTTAGGAAAAAGAGAAAAAAACCTTTACGATCCCACTTAAAAAATAAACCTATCAACATTGGATTTAGGACAACTTTGTGATATGATTGGCAAACAGCTCTTGCATCCTTGTGATATGAGATTAAATAGTTTGACTCAAGTGGTAGGAAAACAGGAATATTTGGGAAGCCAGATTCAAAAAATAGTGGATTTCTTTTCTTTCTTAACATTCATATGAAGTGTTTTGAAATTATTAGAGAGGATTGCATATTCATTTTTCTCTTTCATAATTCTTATGGGAGAAAAACATAGTTAAGAGAAGTGAAAATATTATATACAGGTTAACAATTTAATTAATTTATTTAAAATTTTTTTTTATTTTTAAAAAAGTCACCTCAAAACTACAGAGCTCAATCAATTCAATTGCTTGCTCTTGAGCACAGTGGGGACTTATTATCTACATTTTCTATTTCAGCAGGTGAGCCAATAATGGTAAATTATCAGTGTGGGTAATGATGATTGAGTCGAAGAATGAGACAAATATTTAGTAAATCTGGCTGGTAAAACAAAACACATCAAGAATTAGCCTGGTGATGGGTATTAAAGAGGGCATGTACTGCATGGAGCACTGGGTGTTATACGAAAACAATGGATCGTGGATCACTGCATCAAAAACTAATAATGTATCGTATGGTGACTAACATAACATAATAAAATTAAATTAAATTTAAAAACAAACAAAAAAAAAGAATTTCACTACCAAATTCCTAATCTGTTTTTCTTTGTCAGCTCTTTCCCTAGGTGAAAATATTTCACATTAATTTGATTTTGTGATGGGCTTATTTTTCTCCGAAGCTATGATTAAAAATGAACATGACAACACTCTTTCGTGGACCAATAAAGCAACATTTGGGAGTGGGTGAATGGGATGCAGAGAGGACACACACACACACACACACACACACACACACACACACACACACACTCATGGATTAAACCAGCATTTTTATCATCACTGCAAACAGAAAACACTAGATCCTCTCATTATCCTTTTACACCTTTATGATATAACACCAAGGTGGATAACTGGGCAACCAGATGAAAGCATAAATGAGTAAATCTGGGGGGTGTCGCCTGATATCTTAAGGGAAAAGCTACAAATAAACCTAAGATGTAGTTGCTAGAATAATTTACTGCTTTTAGAACTTAGAGGAATTAATTGTACAGCAATTAGAGCGGCACAGGTGCTTTTGTCAAGTACATTATTCTATGTTATCGGACCAGAGATCTGCTGACAATGCCATGGCCTGAAAGTATTAGCCTCTTAACTGTGACCAAAACCCTGACACAATCCTCAGTACTGAGAAGTGGCCAAAGAGCATAATTGAAACCACCTGAGTTACTGAGTGAATGGAATTTGTGATGTTCCTCTGTGTGTGTCCTAACTTTAGTTCTTTTTTCAAGAATAAATACTTTTAGTTCCCTCTTTGTTTTGGGGGATGAATGATTTAGTTTAGCCACAAATTCTCTCATATCATTAGTGCTCTGTGAAAATGGAATGTCTACTCTGTTAATTGAAATAATTTTTTGCAAGCTATGTTTCTGGACTAGTACACTAGTTTTCTAAGATATGTTGGGTTTCTTCTAATAGAAAATCAATTCCTTTCTAAGCTTAACTCATGGTTTTCTGTTTGTTCATACTAAATCTTCATTGATGTTACTAGCAGATTGCTGGATGGACCATTAATCCATCCTAAAAATCTTTTGTTCTTTTACAGACAAGCTTTGATAATACAACAAGCTGAAAAAAAAGGAAAATAAAGCATTGTGGGACAGGGAATAGGTAGGTATGAAAGCCATAATTAAAAATAAATTTTCTCTCTCCCCAAAAGAATAAGACTAGTAACACTGAAGACTTTGAGGAAAAGAGGTAGATAGATAGACAGGGATTAATGTGGGTATGAGAGTTGTCCTACTGGAGATTAAATTTGTGTTTCTCTCTCTGCTTTAGTGGGATGGGGGCTGGGTATCGCTGAGAATCATCTGCGTCCCCAGGGGATGTGGGTCTCCCTGAAGAGGATGGCTCATCACTTCCACATGGATGGTATTAGCTTGGAGAGATGAAGGAGTGGAGGTCAATGAATCTCTTGTGCTTCAAGATTTGGGACTCTCTCATAGGCAGTCAAGCTCCATAACCAGGGAAGGGGTTTGAATTGGTCTTCTGTATCAGGAATGAGAAAGGGAGAACTGATCCACTGGTGATGGTTCCCTATCTCCGAAAGGTAGGTAAAGAAGCCGTGCTTGCGTTGTCAAAATTCTGGACCCCATCAAAGCCCACTGGTTTGTATGGGGAGTGGAACGAGCCTGTGTAGTGTAAGGGTTAGGAAGGCAAGCAGCCTGACTCTTGGGGAAATCCTGGAGATGGAATAGAGGAGTAGTAGTTGCTGGTCCCTCAAGGAGACACCCGAGCCACACTGGACATGGAACTGCAAAGGGGTCAGGAACTTCCAAGGAGAAGAACTTTATGGACTGAAGGCCGTGACATCACTGCTAGGCTCTGAAGGAATGAGGTCCCTCAAAGTGTCAGCTTCCATCAGAGGCATACCTGGCCTGCCCCACAGGCTGGACCTCCTTGATGCAAGGCTGGGTCAGCCACAGCAGAAATCTAGCTTTCAACAGTGAAGGACCCCGATGTGGCAGCAAAGGGTCACAGCAGCAGTGGCAGCTCAGGCTGCTGGTCAGATTTCTGTCTATAAATCTCAGGCCCCAGGAAGATGACTGACAGTCTCAATATAATAGTAGTGGAAAGATTTTGTCTTCCATACACATTAAAAAAAACTTTTTCCCAGTAAAGGTGAATAAACGAAGATGAAATATAAGTGCTTCAACTGTAGTTAAAAAGTATTTGCAATTATAAATTTTTAATACACATAAAATAGTTGATTATTTAATAAGGAATGTTTAGGACAAGCCTAACCATTTGTCCTGTCTCTAAGGAACAATTGGCTTTGGGGCACCTGGGTGGCTTAGTCAGTTAAGCATCCGACTCTTGATTTCGGCTCAGGTTGAGATCTCAGGGTCACGAGATGTAGCCCCGTATCGGGTTCTGCACTTAGCATGGAGTCTGCTTGAGATTCTCTCTCTCTCCCTCTGCCCCTCCTCCTGCTCTCTCTCTCTCAAATAAATAAATAAATCTTTTAAAAGACGAATAATCAATATTGATTTAACTATGCTTTTGCTACTTAATAATATGCATTTAAAATATGTCCAGTGGAATAAATATAAGTGCTATACACAGCATGGGATAGCAATTACTTACCCTGTAGGCTGGCTTTCAAAGTCTTCTGACCACTGCTCTTGAATATCCTCTGTAGAAAGGTCTACATCCCGGGTGGTGGCAAAATTGAACTCACTGCCTTCATTCCCATGGAAATAAATGGCGTTCCCATCTGACTGACAGCTATGCTGTAGATAAAAAGAGAGCATGGGGTGGCTGTTGAATTGGTTTTGTAGCTGTACCTGTCTTACTCATGTGTAATTAGAGTGTTTAGAAAAGTCATTATATTATTCCCTCTATCAGAAGGAGCTTGTTACTTCTTTTCTTGTCCTGTTTAATTCAATTACAATTCCTTTCTAACTTATTAAGTTATCACCAAAAAAAGGAGTCAAGAGGCCATTTGAGCTTTGCCACTTCAGCCTTCGGTATGAAACAAGAATATTTTAATTGGAATAATTTCCAATCTTCACCCAGTCTTTGTCATGGGGATTAAGTGTGATAATGACTTGTCATATATTTTCAATGCTGTGCTTATGGGGCTAAATCACAGTGACCTTTTCAATATTCTATATATTTCTGGCTTGCCATTCAAGCCTTTCACAATTTGTCTGTAAATGGGATATGAGTCGAATAGCCAGCTAATCAAAACATGGAATATAGAAAAGGTCAAATTAATCCTGGGTATGATCGTATATTCTCAGCTACCTTTTGAATAAAAGTTTCCGGCGAGACCAAAGTAGAGCATGACGCCCCCAATGAAGAGCTGGGAAATCACAATCTTTGCTATTCTCCCAAAATACAAAGAATAAAGGAAAAGAGTTTCTCGTGATACTTTTTTTTTTTGACCTATATTTTTCTCAGCTTCGAGGGAATAGTCAAAGGTAAGATCAAACTCTGGAGCTGAGTAAACTGAATATTTACTTTGTAAAAATACAAATTTTTTTTAACTAACTTTTGGTAGTAAGTTAGTATACAGAATATATAGAAATAGAATACAGTATACAGAATAATATACAGAAATACTAATAAAAGAAAGATCAAACATCCTGTTAAGTCTTACATCTTCTTAAAATGAAATAGAAATGAAGAAAAATAATTGGACAGAAAATATCAGGCCCAGCAACTGTAAATTCTATAGAGCGGCGATCATGTCCATGTTGTTCCTTGCTGTATACACAATGCATGGCTTATAGTAGAAATTAAAAAAACATTTGTTGAATAATTCAATAATGAATGAATGAATGATATGGCTATGCCTTTTCAAGTAATCAAGTTTTCTTTTACAGAGAACTTACTATGTAGAAGGCATTTAGGAAGGTCCTGGGGGGGAGGGGTTTATAATAAAGTATAATAATACATAATCTTTGCTCTCAAAAAGTGCCAGTCTCATTGAGAGATGGCAAAGATAGTTCTCAACGCTAGGCAGCAGATGGTAAGTGCTAATGAGTGAGAAAAGGTAAGAATCACTGTCCAGGGCTGGTCTAAACGCATAGGCTTCACAGATGAACAGGTCTTTAACCTGCTTTAAAGGATGGATAAAAATCCAAGTTGAATGACGAAAATGAATGAACGACAATGGTGATCAGTAAGCATGATTTTGAGAATTTGACTGGAGCCTGACAGTAAAAAAATCCTTAATAGTCTTAGAGATCTCTACAATATCCTGTTGGCAGTGGTGTCCTAGAATAAGGGAGTTATGTATCAAAGAAATGTTTTTTGACAGTTAAACTGGTTATGGCAGATAAAATCAATTGAAGAAGGAATCAGAGTACCATTTTGAAAGAGCAAATAAAGCTTCTAGAAGCTTCCAGAAGTTCAAGAGTCAGAGCATATGATCTTGGGAGAGTCATTTCACAGCACTAACACATAAGACACACCCACAGAGCCTGTCATCATCTTAGATACTATTGTAGCATGTAGCATGCATCACCTGCCTGAGAATCTTATTCACAGTGAATACAGATTATTTACAGATGCTAAACTGAGCTCATTATATGTGATCCTTACCCCACACAAACTGATCAAAACTAGGGTTCAGTTTACTTAACAGTAAAGTAGAAACTGTCAAAAGGTGACAAACCCAACGGTCCACTACTATCCTGGAAAGACTACAAATGCTAATTAAAATAACAGAGATTACTTTCCTAATAAATCCACCAAACTCTAAGTAATGTTTTTCACAGTTATCTTCACATTCTGGAATCCTGTTCAATTGTGGCCTATGTGTATCTGGGATTAATGTAAGAATGCTGGTATCAGTGCAGATGACCCATTTAGTCATTGTCTAAGGAAAAGACATACATGAAATATCTGTATGTGTGAAAACAGAACAATTTAATTACAATTTAAAAGGACATATTTAGGGTGCCTGGGTGGCTCAGTTGGTTAAGTGACTGCCTTTGGCTCAGGTCATGATCCCGGAATCCTGGGATCGAGTCCCACATCGGGCTCCCGGCTCAGCGGGGAGCCTGCTTCTCCCTCTGACCCTCTCCCTTCTCATGCTGTTTCTCTCTCTCTCTCTCTCAAATAAATAAATAAATAAAATCTTAAAAAAAATAAAAGGACATATTTAGGTAATAAAAAGTGACTCACTTAACATAAAACCTTGGTCATTTCTGGCTGAATATCAATTTAATTATTTCAGTTTTGGTTCAATTTGCCTCAGAATTGTTTGTTAATACTTTAAGATTGTGTTATAAATAAGTGTTCTGCTACTCCTCCAAAATTTATATTATTAAGATATTTGACATATATTTTAATTTAGTTGAAATGGAGAATTTATGTAAAAAAGGCATTATAAAACTAGATATTGTTTAACTGCATATTATTAAACTGATTTCAAAAAATTAAAATCAGTTGGTGTTTTAGAAAAATAGAAATAATTTTAAAGGATCTTTTTTGTTAGTGATTTTGCTGTTACCAAATACATCTGGTAGTTGAATAGATCATTTGTAATTGTATAATTATTGAAAATTATCTACCAAATACACGTTTTTGACACTATGACTACAGAGCACCAGCATATGAAACACTTACCATATCAAGGATAAATAAAGCGATCTGAAAACATATTAATACTCACCTTAATTGAATGCTATCCAATTTTCATGCTAATATAACAGGATCTAAAAATTAGTAGGATCTGTCTTTGGTAAGTTTCCATGAAAGAGATAATGGTATGGTTTTGGGCATAGTATTATTATTTCTATAGGGAAGGAGTTGTTCTTTAACAGCTTGTTGTAAAAGAAGAATAATGTCAAATCTTAATTCAAACAGACAGGGCAGTGGTTTAGAACAATCAGTGCTGGTCTTTCCACAGCAAATATCCTAATCCCGTCTGTCAGGTTTAACGGACGATTCAGTTAGCTCCATTCTCCCTTCCCAAATAGGCCCAAAGTCCTCCGGGTGTGGAGGCGGAAAGGATTGCTCTTTGAATGTTCTCTTCTTCATAGTCTTAGTGCTGCACTGCAGGACCAAAAAAAGGCTGTGACATACGCAAAGTAAACAGCCACAGTTCCGTGGGAGGTGGCTCAACCTCCCCTCTCTCTTAGCAAGATGGGGCTGTCATTTTCTGGGCAGCAGGGCTTGGGATGCACAGAACACACACAGCAATGGATGGCTGCATGATTCCCCACCACGCTAAGGAGATCAAGAGACAACTTCTGCCTCTGCCATTCTGAGTAGAACCCAATGTTTTTGAGGTTTAGAGTCAGGGTAATATGAACCAGCATGGTCATACCAGGACTATAAAACAGGAGACAGTTTGTGTGAAACTGGTGTATTCCTGAGTCATCTGAGCAGGAATGGGCAGGGACAGGCCTACTGAGAAGTTGACTGTTTAGAGGCCCTGTGTTTAAGACTCCTGTGAAAGGTAGGGGGACAGTTGAAGGTTCTCATTCTGAGGATCCCTAAATCAATCACACGGCAAGTTAGAGCTCCCTGTGAATTCTGTTTTAGGATTTGTCACAAGGGGCTCAAAATCTTAGAATGGGCCAGGTTTCCCAGATACTCTCCAAACTCAGAACTTCTGCCAGAATGCGTTTGGACTGGGATAGAATTGGCTTCTTTGATACTGCATCTCTGCCTCTGGATGGGAACCTGTGGCCCCTAAAATCGACCCTAATTAATTCAGCACTTACATGAATTGAGGAGATGAAGGTTGGAAAAGAACAAAAATCCTAGAAACCAAAACCAATCAAGATGACAAGAAATGGAGACTCAGTTGCTACCCATCCTCAAGGAGTCTGAGGATTGGAATCAGAAGGCCTGTTCCAATGCATTTGCTCTACGTAATAGCTACATGGCTTTGCATAAGTCAGTTAACCCCTGTAGGCCTCAGTTACTCAGGCTATAGCATGATGTCAATAATATCTGTTCCCTAGACATGCTGTTAGAAGCACAAGTAATATTACCTGTGGAAGTGTGTTTCTGAAACGTCTGAGTGTTATACAATAATCATTATTTTATTTCTGGATAGATATTTTTTCCAAAAATAAGCTGTTGTAGTCCATACTCTTAGCAGTAGGTGAAAGAGAAATAGAAACATATGTAAATCCATTTTTAATTGTGTTTCTCATTAGAATAGTCATTAAAATTCTTCAGGTCAACTTAAAACGTTTAGTAAAATGTGTAAGAATATGTCCCACAATACCATATGGTAAAAATACAGCAAACATTCGTTCACATTTAGGGCAGATAGAAGCATCAATTAGAACTTTACAGGCCCTCCAAATTTTGGCAGATTACCAAAAATTCTCTGAGGACAGGAAAACTTAATAATGCAAGATGTCCGTTGCCACTTTTTTTTTTTTACAAATGAACTTGCCTTGTGTAATATCAGTATACTATGTTAAAAATCCAAGCAAAATGTACATTGAAAGTATGAAAAGAATTTCAGAAAACTGCTCTCAGTGATTTTAATACCCAGCTGTTTTTGTTTAGCATCTGTTCAAACTCATGTCACCTATATGTAATAACAATTAAAATCTAAACAAGTTCAAAAGACAGTTAAATGTCTAACTTTGTGAGATACATGAGCTCTTGATATGATAAAAACAAGAATATTTTGGAATTCAGGAGTATGTTGAGTATACTAAAAATCTATCAAGATTTTTTTTTTTTGAGCAAACAGGATCATAAAATTTGATTTCCTGAGTTACAGCTTTTGACTGACTTATGGTGGCTATATATCAGATAACTAAGCATGTATTTGGGGCAAAATAAAGGTATAAATTCTGAAAATGACTCTAAATATTTCTATTTCTAGCCCTCCTAATGTGCATTATGATATTATCACTATTTTTACTTTGTGTCACTATTTCACCAGTGATCAATGACACATACTTTATAGTTCTAAGTACCAAAGATCTCCAATTTTTAAAATCCCTTAAATATAGTCCTTACTTGTTTCTATTTGTCAATCGAAAATATTTTCCTACTTTGCAGCGAAACGGGTTTCCTTTACTTGAAAAGAAGAACACAGCGTAGCTAAGTGACAAGAATTTGCCATTCAGAAAAGCATCAACAGGAAACATCAGTGCAAATTCCTCAATATAACAAGTCCTTGGCCACAATTCAGGATAGCATTTTTCTAAGCTTGCTCCCTATCCTCTGCTGCAAATGTTAATGACTTCACCTCTGTACTTGTAAAAGTACTTGCAATCGTCCCCACCACAGTTTAATTAGGTTTTCATCAAAGATGAACACCGAGGCACCTCTTAATATTATCTCCCTGGGGTCTAATGGCCCTGACGCTTCTTTCAGGCATCTGTAGCCTTACAATTTATTTTTTTGACGATATCCTTTTTGTTGGAATGAGTATATTGGGCATTTGGGCAATGCCAGCTTGCAGAGAGCTGGTGGCAGATGGAATGAAATCTGCCTAGTATGCTTTCCCCTCCACATGAGCAGAGAGCCATCCATTTCCTCCATTAAGGAGTTGTCACTCAGCCCACCCAGCTGGAAGACCATTTCTGATAGCCAAGCTGGCTGGTGGCAGACAATTCAGATACAAAGTGCACTTTAAAAGGAAGCTAAAACATCATTTGTAGGAAAATTGAAAATGCATGGCTTCTACCACAGCCAATGTTTTAATGACTGTAATATTTTAAGTGATTATTTTTGCCACTTCAGATTGCTCCTTAGAGAGGAGAGGTTTTTTAATTAAAATCTAGGCAATGCAAATAGATGAGATATGAGGAGCAGCGGAAAGAGAAATAAGATGAATAAAATTAATTAAAATGGCATTGTTGGCAGAGTCATAAATTAGCCAATATCTGGCTGGAAATAAAATATGTTGGTAGAGGAGTTTCTGGATTACACTGGGATGTGTGATTGAGTGATTGGAAATTGACTGACTTATAGCCTACATATCATTGTGTTTCCTAAGCTTTTCTCTACGCTAGAGCTATTATCATATAGAAATACATATTTCCTACAACCTGGGTCAACAGTCTTTAAAGATACAGATTTTCATGCTATATTTAAAAAAATCGAAATAGGAAAGAGAATGATTTCTCTCATGAGGCAAAATGAATTTCTGTCATTTTCCACACATTCAATTTCTAGGTAATTTAATGCCAGTTAAAAGACTGAAAACTTGGCTATGAACACAGTCCAGGTGCAGGAGGGCTGAAGTGCATTTTCTCTAGTCGACACAATAGATTCACCCATAGTGAGTGAATTTTAGGGAGCTTAAAGGGTATTTTTTCTCATTATTTTCTGGATTCGTTAAACATTCACATTTGAACCACTTTGTACCAAGATTCATAAAGATTCGATTTATGGTATATTTTGTGACAAGTGTATAATTACTTGGCAACAGTTATGACAACTCTAAAATGGCAACAGTGACAGATTTCAATTGGAGTAATGAGAGTAAGAATAACAATGTAAAATTCCATAGGGTGGTTGTTAACCTTGTCTATGGAGATCAACTTGACTTTCACAGGGTCTGAGGTTTTTGGCCTTGCCTTCTCAAATTAAGGCTGAGGATGCCAGGTACCATGTGGGAGGCTACAAGAGACTGAAGAATGAAAGGGCTGGCTTTCTAGTAAAACACACTTGGCTACAAAAGTCAAAACTGTTTGATCTTGAAGAAGCCATTTGGCCTCTCTGAGCCTCTGTCTTTTCCTCTGTGAAATGGGAGTAAGCGTGAGGATTAGATGAGATAGTGTAGGCGACATGAGCCCTAAAGACTGGGGAATCTCAGGAAATCGGTAAATGTTCATTACCCCCGTCTTCATTCATTCACTTAACAAACCTTACTTCATTCACGCGCTTAACAAACCTTACTTCATTGATTTGCTTAATAAACCTTACTTAATTCCTTCGCTTAGCAAACCTTCCTTCAGTGAGTGTCACCGGGCAGGTTACCATGCTATATCTTGTGCTAGGCACAGAAATGATGAAAAATGTTATGTTTTTGATGTTCATATAGAGTAAAATAAATCTCACGGAACATTGTGTTAATTAGTGATTAAATGTGTCAGCTTCAGATCAAAAACAAACAAAAAGGGTGCCTCAGTCAGGGAGGCTCTGGGGATTTGTTTAACTAGTTACTTCCGGTAGAATTTATCAAAATTATTTGATTCCACATTATTGCCACCCTTGTCATGGTGATTTGGCTCAATTCCATGTTTCACTAATGCTATTCCACATTAATTACTGCACAAATAGGCAGCATTGGAGGGAAATTGTGAAAAGCACAAGACTTGTGTTTAACCCTTCATCCCCAAAGTACTGTTATTAGCTTGACAAATTATATTCTGGCTCATTCTACAATATCATGCACCCACCTCTTGGGGGAAACATGACAATAAGAGCAATGCAATCCAAAGTGAAGAACATCCCAAGCAAAGGGAATTTAGGTAGACAGCATGCAATTAGCCAGGCTGGAATCTGGCCAGAATGATCATAGTTAACATTCCGATTCTTAATGGAAAAAGACATGGGAACATGGACTAACCACAAGTCTTACTGAGCTCAGGTTTATCCTCATTAGAAAGCTGGGACTCAAATCCCTCAAGTTACACACCAGATAGTTTCCAGTACAGCGATTTGCAAAGCACATTTCTGGAAAGCATATCTGATTTCCTCCTGTTTGTCCTTATACTGTAAAAAATAAGATAAAAATCATTGAAAGGATCATTGAAACCTTCTTCTGGGGTGCTTAATTTCTGGAAGACAAGTTGGGCATTATAGTAGGCAGGTACTGATCTGCCAGGGGATTACATCCCTCAAAATGCATGTTTAAAAGTGAACTCTGCTTTGAGTGTGATCATCCCTTTCACCATTTGTCTTAGGTTTTTTTCATTAGCCTCAACCTGCATGAAGACTTTAAATTTTCAGACAAATTAATTTACATGCTCTCGTAATTTGGACATAATGACCTTTATTCTACATTAACAATTCCACAATTTATGATCAAAGTATTAGACAGGTGACAGCAGAATCCCAGAAAGCTCCAATTCTTATTCAGGACTGGAGATCTGCCTAGTGTCCACTGGGACAATGAATCTGGCAAATGCTTAATGTACAAGAGCTATAAGAAAATTAATAGACTCTCCTGTTCTGACTTAATGTTTCCCCTTAATGGGTTGTTGATTTACCTAATGGCTGTTGTCTTCATTAGGGCCTTTGGTGTTTGTTAAACAAGAAAATTGTCATTATTACTGCATATTTATCAACAATAAGTGTAGTAAAGAGGAAGCAGTCTGTCTAAATGGAAGGAGTAATAGAGAAAAAAACTAACATATGACCCTTCTAAATTCTGTATAGTTATTCCAAATCCCTGCCTAAATTTGAAAAACTTAATAAATTACTTTTTAAAGAAATTTATTTTAAATACATGCAATCAAATCACAGTCTATTCCAAAGGACAAACCTTCCTCACAGCATTGATTTACTTCCCAACACGAGTTGACATAAGTGTGTAGAAGGAGCAATCTGGAATTCTTTGCTAGCCACACAATGAACTCGGGTAATAAAGAGAGAAAGATTAGCAGGTGCAGGCACAGTAATCAGAGTGGGAAGAGTTCTTAAAAATAAAAAATATGCGGAACGGCACCTATCTCACAGTGATCTGCCTTTAATCTGTGGGTCAATTCCAGAGTTGACAGAAGCCAGTGATTTATGCCTTTGCAAGCCAAGAGTAACCAGGCTAGCTGAGCAGATATAAACATTTATTAATGGTGACTGAGCAAAACATACACTCTCTCTTTCTCTCTCTCTCTCTCACACACACACACACACACACACACAGATACCAAAGAGTCACGAATGATTCATGCTTTCAAAATACAAATTTCGGCTGCCACCAAAGATGAGAGAAAGCAAACAAAATGAAGCACGTGTTTGACTAAGAGTCGCCTCCATGGCATATCGGTCCATTTGGAAACTCTGCTCCATGGGGTACTATTAAAGGAAAACAGAAAACAAAACAAAACAAAACCCAAACCCAAACACTTGCTCACAGCTCTCCTCATCGTCCGTCCCTGGGTTCTCCTGTGAGTGCTCCCCTGATCTTTGCGGCTCTTCTCTTTGATGGTGAGTTACAGAAAGAAGGCTGCTAGCTGAAGGAGCTCTGGGCTGGCCCTCCAAAAACTTAACATTTAGTGTTTTTCTTTGACCTTGAAATTAAGGATGTTCTCAGATCGCAGGATGTATGTTTGAGGAGCTGGAAAGAGATGACTTTGATGGATTTGTCCAGATGTTTCAAGAGTGACTAAGGGAAATGAAGTGCCAAACCCATTTACAGACACCCAGTGTTTATTGACTATTGATACAAAACTTGGATGATAAGGCCTTCCTCATGCACTGGCACATATGAAGCATTCATGAAATGCCATCCTATTATCATGGTTACTATTATTTATCATCATAGGGTTACTATTATTATTTATTATTATTTAGCATCCATGTTAGTGCAAGTATCATTCCTGGATATGAGACTCGTACCCAAGGTGAAATGCTGATCCTTGACTCTAAGTCTTAACTGGAAAGGGCTAAAAAATTGGTTCATTTCCTTTAAACCTTGATGGCAAAACCAAGACCACTGTCATAGAGTTGGAGCACCAGAAATTGCCCTAAGATGAATCATTGCCCCACTTCAGACAGGAAGAATAGGCCTCCCACTTTCGAATGTGGCACAAACACCCATAACCGCCTGACCGAGAGACGTGCTCCCGTGGGATGGGAGATGGCAGCCGCGGTGGTATTTAGCTATTCTAGCAACTGTGAATGAACCAGCAGAATACACTGTGTCTTTTTTTTTTTTATTAAGATTTTATTTATTTATTTGTCAGAGAGACAGAGAGAGAGAGAGAGCGAGCACAAGCAGGGGGAGCGGTAGGCAGAGGGAGAAGCAGCCTCATGGCTGAAGCAAGAAGCCCAATGTGGGACTCGATCCCAGGCCCTTTAAATGCTTAAAATTAAACCCTTTCTATATGCTAGGGACTGTTCTAAGAGTTTTATGTGTATTTTCTTATTTAATGATCACAGCTTGGGGTGGATATACTATTATTATCCCTGTTACAGATGAGGATACTGAGGAAACAAGAGATTAAATAAGTTGACCCAAACCACATGGCTGATAAATGGTAAAGCCAAGATTTTAACCAATATAGTTAAGCCCCCTTTCTTAACAGTTGTACTGTCTCCAGTTTCATTCACAATATTTTCAGCTGACTTCAAGTCATCAGTGAATGAATGAAACTTTTCATTCATTCCGTTATCACCTAACAACACAAGTCATCAGCTTTTCATTCATTCCATTAACACCTAACAACAATCCATCATGTGTCAATCCATCATGAGCTGAAGGGAGATGCTTAACTGACTGAGCCACCCAGATGTCCCCGTGTGTTCTGAATAGGAACAATGGACACAAGTAATTCTTAATTCTCCTAGAAATCATATACAAAGGTTGAAAAGGGATGCAGTATTCTCTAAACGAAGGCAAAATCATCTTAACCAGTAATTAAGACAGGTGATTCGATACTGAGTAGGCTTCAGTCCACTTGCCTTGTGAGTCCATGATCTGCTTACTCTGGGATATTGCTAATGAGGGTGGTGCTCTGGGGAGCTTTTTAATTTGCAGCACTGTATTTATTGGCATTTAGAGCCACACCTACTTGGTCATGAACAAAGGGCTGCTTAGGGATTTGCGGAAAATAAAACATCATGATGGTAATTAGAAGCATAAGAATGTGGTGTGCCTTTTCTTCCACATGGGCAAGTTTTCTGGAAAAACATTGGAAGATGAGTCAGGCAAGGCCATGCACTTGTAAAAGGAATGGAGGAGAAACACAGAAGGCTATAGAGAAAGAACACATTAATTCCATAACCTCTTGCAGCTTACCAACCCCAAATCAAAAAGCACAACAAATGTGAGGCCAGATTCTATATTAAAAGCCAATACTGTTATACATCTATTTTATGTTAATTACCCAAGAGCCAACAGATGGTAATGGCCTTCTACCAAACCAGGGCAGATTTAAACTGGTGACCTATAATTGCAATTCTCCAGATCACATAAACTCCTTAAGTTAATTACTCTATTTGGTCTTATATCATTCTGTCCTACTTGAGATAAACAAGAATTGGCTCAGATGAAATGAATTAAATATTCCCAAAGAAACTGAAAAAAAAAAAAAACCTAAAGAAGACAAGGAGAAATATGCACTGTGAATATGAATCATTTTCATCTTTCTTATCTGAACTGACACCCTTAAACATTATTTTTGAGGTAATCAGCTAGGCAGTTTACGTCCTCACTTTCTATTCTCTTGTTTTATAAACAGTAGCATTTAAAAAAATCATTTGTTGTTAATAATAGAAACTATTAATAATTCTGATTACATAAGTGGCACTGAAATTTAATTCCAATGGAAACTATCTCTTACTTTGATTGCCAAAGGTTACATATACGGGCAACATTTGTGTCCAACTTAATCATTTTAATGCATTTGATTCTGATGTTACTTCAATGACATATAAGGATGACATAATTTGTGAGGTCTATATTTTTTCTATTCTATTCTCCCCCACCTCATAATCAGAGCAGTCAGCTCAACCCTTTGCCTTCTACACATTTTCTTCTATGTTCACTTCCCTGTGGAGCTTATTCTCAAGGTTTCAATAAAGAGAACACATATTTATTAAACACTTTCTATGTGCTAGGGACTGTTCTAAGGGTTTTATGTGTATTTTCTTATTTAATGATCACAGCTTGGGGTGGATACTATTATTATCCCTGTTACAGATGAGGATACTGAGGAAACAAGAGATTAAATAAGTTGCCCCAAACCACACGGCTAATAAATGGTAAAGCCAAGGTTTTAACCAATATAGTTAAGCCCCCTTTCTTAACAGTTGTACTGTCTCCAGTTTCATTCACAATATTTTCAGCTGACTTCAAGTCATCAGTGAATATGAAATTCATTTTCTCTCCTCCTAAACTAGATCATCTGGTTATTTTTTTCAGCTTTTCATTCATTCCGTTAACACCTAACAACAATCCATCATGTGCCAAACACTGGAGATTCAAAAATGGTTGAAACAGTCCCTGAGCTTAAGAAGCTGACATTCTAACCAGGGAGACAGAAACATAAATGGAAAGCAAGGTTGTAAATGCACTCATAGAGGTGTATGTACTGTGTAAGAGAATATCGAAATGGAACTACTCCACATTTTAAGGTGAGGGTGGGATGGACCAACTAGAAGGACCTAGTGAAAGAGGTGATAAAAGGGCTTAGTTACTCACTCACGTTGCAGGGATTCAAACTCAAAGCTGATGTGAGTAGGAAGCTGGGCAGCAGGGAAATGATTTCCTTAGAGAGGTTTTGTGGTGAACTATGCGTCCCACCCATGACTGCATCAGAGGAGGAAGGTATCTTCTCTCCTCGAGCCTGGTGCACTGGACTTCAAGGGTACCACTTGGATGGCATGCTGGATGGGCTCGGACTCGTGCCCAGAGCTGCCTAGAGGGTGGCTAGGCAAGAAGAGGGCTGTGCTTAGAAGTAACTACTCTCCTCTCAATCATGGATCCAAGGTGAACGTTTACAAGAGTGTACACTTCAGCCCACAGACACAAGAAACAGCCTAGTTTGTCTAAGATCCTGCCTCATATGGTTCCCTGGAGGGGCAAGAAGCCCTCAGTGGAAACAGGCTGTGGTCATTAGCCTGAGATCCTGTGGCTGGAAGTGGAAACAGACATGGGAGATGCATCAAAGAACAGCAGGTGAGAGATCCCCGGCATTAGTGCGGAGTGGGGAGATTTCCAAAGAGCCCAAAGGTAGACTGAAGAGAGAGTCAGCTTTGATTGCTTGCCAGGCCAAGGGATCAGTAGTTCCAGTTTATAACCATATCTGCCTCCTGCCTCTTCTGCTTCCTCCCCACTGAGCCCTGGAGTGTTCAGAGGCTGAAATGCATGGGGTGGTGAGGACCGAGAAGGAGCTGACCACCGCCATCATTCCCACTGCAGCAGACCCAAGCCAGAGGAGGGGAGAAGCTACGGATGAAGCTTGGAGCTTAGATGATTACAGTGATCGGATCATATTTGTTATTGATCTGGGACTATCTGAGAGACTAAAATGATTGGATGACTTATTTGGTCTCTCAGCAGTCTTGGGATCTGCAAAGAGGACAGAGATAAAGAAGCTCTCCGGTTAAACCTCAATGGTCACAGGGGGAAACAAAGAGACCTGTTTTCCATAGCCAGTCCGCAACCCCAATTCCTGCTTGTTCAACCTAATAGTTACACCAGCACGGAGAGGACGGAGACATGAATGATGCACAAAGTTCACAAAGACAATGACTTTGGAACTGGGCCCTTAGGGAGGTTGGGGAATTACCAGGCAGAGAAAAAAGAAGGTGGAAAAGCATGTGTAAAGTGTAGCAGTGTGGAATTCTGTGCTGTGTTTGTGAGGCTGGAGCACAGTGGAGCAGGAGATGAGGATGAAAGTTCGGTGGGGCCTGGACCAAGGGGCCTCGGGTTACAGGCTAGGCCTCCATGGGAAGCCATCGGAGGTCTTGAGTACGGAGGGAGCATGATGTGATTTCTGTGAAGGAATGATGCTGGAGCATCTGTCAGTGGCATCCCTATGTATGGTCCTTGCCTCTTAACACCCTTGTCACAGGCAGTCCACTGCTGTGACACTTTTGATTTCTCTTTCTTTAGCATCTCATCGTTATTATACTATATCACCTCCCACATAGGCTACTGCAAATGCCTCCTGCCTCCATAAGGAAACCATGTCAATACCCCCATCCCCTTAAGTTCCCCTGAGGTCAGCACTCAACACCTGTGATGGTCCAGTAACCAGGACCATGAAAACAAAATCAGCTGGAAGAGTGTGGAGGAGAAGAAAGAGGCCAGTGCTTGGGCTGAACTTACTAAATTCTAATGTATTTAAAAAAAAAATCAGTCATCTGGAGGAAGGAACATGCAATACAAATGGAATAAAGCTGGAGCAAGGTCAAGAAACAGAAAAAAACCAAGAATCTTTTAACCTATAGTCAGAGGCTGACAGGGAAGAAAACAGGTAGATAATTTAATAAATGGATGTTGGGAAGAAACACGGAACAAACAGAATCACACTGGTTTATATTTATGACCTGTAAGAGCAAAGCCATGTGGTGAATGAAATCAAGACCAAGTCTAATTCCTCTATGTGAGTCCTGGCTCTCCCATGGGTGAGAAGGATATTTTGGATAAGTTACTCAACACCTCTATGTCTGCTTTCCATATCTGTAAAATGGGGCTAATATAGCACCTGCTTTATAGGTTTATAATATATAATTATACATAATCCTGTGTATATGCGTGTCTGTGTGTGCATGTGTGTCCATGTGTGTGTGTGTGTGTGTGTGTGTATCTGTGTGTGTATGCATGCATGCACCTGGAATATTAAGTGTTCAATAAAAAGTAGCCCTTACTACTTAGACTAAGAGTATTCTGTCTGTGCTTGGACATTTTTTTCCACAACTAAGCTCTATTTTGTAATTAAGCATACTTTCTCAATTGCTGTTAGACTCACTCTGATTTGGTTAAGATAGAAACATCTTGGAGACTTTTACTGAATAGAGGAAAGGTAATACATAGGTAGAGCAAGCAAATAAACAATAATCCTCAAAACTAAAAGTCCAAAATAAAGCAATGTTTAAAACATGCCCTGTGACCAATAGGAACATGGAGATACGCTTATGCTTTTTAATTGGTTATATTTAGTTTTTGTTTCAGATGCCACAAACTGAAGGAGAAATATTTAATGAAGAGGTTGCATACAGTTTAAATAAACAATTTTTATTGCTAGAACTCCAAATCACTTGGCAAAAGCAACTTTTTAATGCTCAGATATTTGAGCCAGAAAGCAAAAGGGTGGTCATGCAAATGATAATTCTTAGATTCCATTATTGTGAAATTTTAAAAAGAATTTTCAAAACAAAACATTGGAGAAAAATTTCTACCTGATAGCTGTCAAAGAGCATGATATATGTCATTGCTACAGTGTTTTTTTTCCCCATAGGTCACGAGGCAAATCTCAAATGTACAACTGGTAAGTTTGGAAGTAAAATGATGGACCACAAAGCAAAATTATTAACCCACACAAAGTTGTGATTTAATTGAACATCACTGCTGAAGCAATACCACATTTCATGCATTTTTATCAGGGGTGGTACTAAAGTACAATCCATTAAGAATCTGAATGGCTAATTAGATTAGTATAACAGATTGTAAAACAAGGCATAAAAATTGCATTTATATAGTAAAGGGTACTGAGTCCAAATGATAAGTGATCATCATGGGAAAAGGATGTGAATCCCAGGCTCTGAGGTCCCCACGTGTTTCCTGGGTTTTCATGTCTTCTTGCCGATGTTGAACAACATCAACAGAAATCCTTCTTAATCAAGTGGTAGTGGGGAGGACGTGGAATATCCTCACAAAGGTTCTTCTCTACGCCCATATGAAAGGAAGCCATGGACTCTCTTTCAAGGGACCAAGGTTCTAGAGTCTTTGTCAGGATGAATTTCCATAAGGTTTACTGGGTGTTGTCTCACACTGAGCAAGGATGATTCCTGTTCCTAATGCCAATCGGTGTGATTTCATCAATCCCAAGTAAATTGTTTAGCGCTCAGTTTGTTAAACAAGAAGTTATTGTGTCAGGGGAGTTCCTGTGTTGAAGGGTATAAATAATTTGGAATCATTTTTTTAAATTCGAAAACATTATTAAAAGGAGGTGAGCATCTTGGATGTTTATGTTTTACTTGCTGCTGCTCTTGTGATCTCACCTCCTTTGTGCAGCATATGGTACCAGTGAGTCACATTTTAAAAATTCTCTAAGCTGTATTTGCACTTTATTTTCATACATTGGAAACTTGAGAGGGTCCAGTTGAGGGTCTAATGACATCCTCTATATTGCCTCAGCACAACTTCTTCTTCCACACATTCTTTGGGCAGGCAAGCTATGACTTCAATGTCCATTCAAAAGGTTGATAATTGCCAAACTTCCTCTGAGTTCCTGATTGCTTTATCTAACCTCCCACCAAATATTTCTCCTCACTTGTCCCCAGGATTATCAAGATCAACATGTCCACCATCATTATGGTGGATAACCGTTAATAATACTATATTGCATATTTGAAAGTTGCTGATAGATCCTGAAAGTTCTCATCACAAGAAGAAAATTTTGTAAACACGTGAGGTGATGGATATTAACAAAACTTACTGGGATGATCATTTTGCAATATATGCAAATATTAAATCATTACATGGCACACCTGAAGCTAACATTAATATTATACATCAAGTATACCTCAATTAAAGAAAAGATCAACATGGCCGGAGTGAATTCATCAACTTCTGTGAACCTGTTTCTCCTTCTATGTTTGTTTCCATAAATGGCACTGCCATCCAACCCGCTGCCCAAATCCTGTGTTCACCACCTGCTATTCCCTCATCATCTCAATCAGTCCTGAATCTTCTCTATTCCCTCTCCTAAAAATCTCTTAAGTCCATCCACATTCTCCCCTAAGTCTGGCCAACGTGGTTTTCCACTGGATCTCTGTTACCAGTCTCCTATGTGGCTCCCCTACCTGCACTTTCTCCCTTCCATCCCATTTTCCATCCTCAAAGGTATATTTAAAAAATAAAATCTTATGGTCAGACTTATTTGGAGCAATTCAATGACTCCCTATCACCTTCAGGATAAAATTCAAACTCCATAGCAACTTGCAAGATCCTCAAGGTTTTGTCACCGGCCGTGTCTCCACATTTAACTATCACAAGTCTCAACTCAAAATCTGTTAGACAATAGACTGAACATTGAACATTGTCTAAGACCTTGCTCTGTGCTCTTGCCGTCCAGGCCTTATGTATATGATTTCTGATTCTAGAAACACTACTCCTCCCATCTGGCCAACTCCAAATTACCTTTTGGTCTCTGCTTAGATTCCCAATCTGGACCACCTTCCTAATCCCTTGAGACTGGATTCGGTATTGTATATTGTACTTCGAGAGCTCTAAACTCTCCCAGCAAATCATACAAATTGTGTTGTTTTGTATTTGCATGTTGACATGTCTAACTACCCCCATGAAGTTGACAGCCATGTGAAGGGAAGAAACATATCTGTCTTTTTGTGGTTATACTCTCTAGGCTCAGTCCAGGACACAGCACAGTGGGTCCTCAAAGATAGTTACTAAATGGATGAATAAGTGAATGTTTTTTGTACCAATGACTTCCCATCCTTAAAAGAGAAGGTAACATAAATAAGAGTATTACTTATTCCTTTACTAGTGGATTTGGTAAGAATGGTTATCTTTGTCTGATCTGGTTGATTAAACTTTAGGCTTTAGAGGGAAGAAGAAATAAAAAAGAGTTCAAACCTTAACTGTAGCTCCTGGGAAAAAAAGCCAGTTGCCCGTGTCTACTGGATCAAGACTGTCTTCTAAAATGACTTGTCTGTGAGCTGAGTTGATGATCAGGATGTTATCTAAGGCCCAGCAGGCTTCATACACTTCGCCTACATGGAGACTTTCCTGCTTCCACTGAAACTGGACGTTCTCCCCTTTGGTGTCTTCAGGAAGGTAGAGGATGTGTATGATGGTGCTGACATTGGAAGGGGCCCTGGAATATACGGTAAGATGTGAATTGGTGCCACATAATAAATGAACAATGACGCTCAATGGTATCCATTTTTTCTTTCTTGTAGATCAATTTTGTTTTTTAATTAAGATTGTAGTTCCATTAGCTTAACATGGTATGTATCACAGATTAAATACTCATAATCCTACAGCCCTTAAATCTTTTACTACATGCTGATGATTAAGATGTTCCTATTAAGTGATGACAGTTTAAACATTAAACATCTTCGAGAGCTCTTCTCTTAACACAAAGCAGACACCGAGTATATTCAAGTAAGCCAGTAAAGGAATAATCAAAGAGAAAATGCACACATTTGATGGTGCTGCAAAAAAATCAAAGTGTCTGCAGCACAGTTTTTTGCATGTCGTAGACAACCGCAAAAAACTCAAATAATCTCACAGTTGATTTTATTTGATACTAAAAAGGAAAAAAGTAGAAAAACTATAAAACTGTCTTAATTTTGATTCTTTCCTTGAAATTTTGTATCTATGCTATTTCAAAATCTGTGTTTAATAATAATTATCTTATTTCTAGTAACCAGATACATTTTTGTTTTGTCTCTATCAGTGTGAGATTTGCCATGAAAATTAAATGCTCTATATAATTCTTTACAACTTGATGCAGATCAATCTTTAAAAGCTTGATATAATTTAACATGATTTTTATAGTATATCTGTTAGAATCTAGGCCCTTCTGCTATGTGATAAAGTATTTTTATTAAATATTTTATTCTACCAAAGTAGAAACCTGCTATAGTAAAAATGATTGCTTTAGCCAAGATTAAAAGTGGTACTAAAATGCAAACTAGTATTACCCTGGGCGTACTATAAATCAGTTTTGAAAGGATTACAGAAAAGACATATTTTTCACTCACTAATGAAGCACATATATATCCAAAGAATTGTCAGTGTAGGTTATAGATGGTGTACCTTACCGTTGGGGGTAATCAATTGCCTTTTCTTTTAAAATATTGCACAATGACTATGTTTTTAGCTTCAAAAAAGAATTTAAACCAATGAAAACAGTGCATTTTAGTTTTAGGAAGTGACTGAAAATATGTTCACTCTGATCACTACTACTGGTAAGGAAAATTTGCATTAATGAGCATGATAGCTTGGAGCACGGCCTAAAATTGACAGTGTCATTTAGTGAAAAACCAAATGGAGTCAGCTGAATGTGATCTTCATATGTTGTAATTTAATGTGTACATTCACTATTTGTCATATCAAAAATGTGTAGCTGTTTTCCAGCAAGAAATGTCTACTACAATTTACCTAAACTATGATACATAACTACTGGATAGAGAAAAAATGGAGGTTAGGATAAAATTTTCAATATGCTGCCTTGTTTATAGCCATTTATATAAATAAGTATTTAATATGAATGCATTTTCATAATAACTACTAGAAATTAGGAAGAATAGCAAAATGCTGTTATAAAATTGACAGCATGTCAGAGCTTGGCTTGTACCCAGTCCTTACAGATTATATGGTATCCTGCCTCAGAGAGAGACAGTCTATTAAAATCCATGAGTTAGGGGTGCCTGGGTGGCTCAGTCATGAAGTGTCTGCCTTCGGCTCAGGTCATGATCCCAGGGTCCTAGGATCCAGCCCCACATCAGGCTCCCTGCTCCACGGGGAGTCGGCTTCTTCCTCTCCCACTCCCCCTGCTTGTGCTCCCTCTCTCGCTATCTCTATCTGTCAAATAAATAAATAAAATCTTAAAAAAAAAATAAAATCCATGAGGTAGGATCACTTTTCTCAGTTTCTGGTTGGAGTAGACCTTGGACATGTGACAGTTTTTTAAATGTGAAATACGACTGGAAACTTTGGGCAGATTGATTTAGCTTTGAAGACTAAGAATTTAAAGACTAATATTTACTCTTCTTCCCTAAATAAATCGCAATTCTTTCAATAGGGAAATACGGTAAGGAAATTAGCATGTGAAGAAAGAAAACTGTACAAAACTGATGGAAAATGTTCTACTTGAGTTACACGAATTTAAGAACTAAACCAATCAGACTAACTACTTTATAAAGTCCAAGGCAGTTTTTTCTTTTAAATATCTTACCAGACCTAAAATTAGGCATCCATTTTGAATTGTTTTATGATTTAAACTCTGCAGAAGGAGTAAATATCATTTGAGTTTTGCTAATTTAACCACATTTTTCCAACTTGAGTGAGCTGCTTCTTTAAGCATCCTACCTCATTTCCTTGTTGAGGGATTTTTTTTTAAATAAAGAAAATATAATAAAATGACTACAAATTGCATCACAATTATGATAATAGAATTTTAGAACCTGCCTTTGGGAGGTTGGATGGGAAATGACAGAGCTAAAGATTAGATGCAAAAGCCCCAGTGGCTATGAACTCATTACCATCCCAGACTGGAAGGAATTTACACAGTAATCTCGTATATTCCTAGGCCTCCGAGCCAGCCCATAGCCTGGCCACCTAGAGAGTGGAGTGATGTTATTTTGTGGAGGATTGCATCCTAAAAGTTATTCTCCCAAATATGCTTTTATCAAAAATGGTTTGTTACAGCTACTATGAACCGTGGGAGGTTCTGAACGGAAAAAATGACACTTTTAACAATACTTCTTCAAACAGGGCAGAGAGTAATGTGTGCAGGCATGTAATTCAGTATACTTTTTTTTTTTGTAATTCAGTATAATTAACAACCAGAGTACTTTTGACCATGCAGAATAAAATCGGTGGTAGAATGAAGGCAAACGGGGAAGTAGAAATCCACTTACGTCAGGATTTATGAAACTACTTGAAATGATAACAAACCTAATTCTCTCCAACTGAATCCAGTCTCCGGTATTATTCTTGGCATACGACACAATGATGCTGGGGTCTGAGTAACTAAAGCGACACGAACCTGAGCCTGTAAAGAGCAATCACAGTAAGTTTCAAAGTTAAAAAACAGTGTAATGCATATTATCCGTCCTCCTAAATGTGAGAAGATTTCGTAACGTTTTACATATTTATTTAATTGCCTCCCCATTCTTCCAACTATGCTGAAATTTCTTTGGTTTTGATTCGGTTCCTGGTTCTGAGAAATACTATTGGATAAATAACTTTAGGGATCAGGAAAAAGGCAAGAAAACTGCAGGTTTTTAGACAGATATATGAGTAAACTAAATTATAAAAGAAACACTTAGTTCTATGCGGAGAAATATCTAAATATTCTCGAATGATTAATAATGTCATTATGGGGATGCCTGGGTGGCTCAGTTGGTTAAGCGACTGCCTTCGGCTCAGGTCATGATCCTGGAGTCCCAGGATCGAGTCCTGCATTGGGCTCCCTGCTCAGCAGGGAGTCTGCCTCTCCCTCTGACCTTCTTCCCTCTCATGCTCTCTCTCTACCATTCTCTCTCTCTCTCAATAAATAAATAAAAATCTTTAAAAAAATAATGTCATTATGGTTCTTGCCAGTTAATATTAATTAGTAGCAATCGCATTAAACCGTATACAAGTCATTAAATGGAATGAGGACTAAAAGCACCATTCTTCTGTGTGTGTGTTATTTAAATGATTAGATGGCATGTAAGAAACTAAAATACTGCAAAGAAAATTCAAGTACTAAATGAATGAGAACTATTAGATATGATTGATATTATTCTACTATAGCGCAACACGAAAGACTTAAAAGACATTATGTCCCGTTGTGAACATTTGGTGATTATTTCTCACTCTGATTTTCCATATTGGAAATATGACCAAAGAAAGTTTTAAAACTCTGACAAGGATTTGTTTCTACGCATTCAATGAATTCACATAATAAAACATAGCATGACTATCATTTCAAAGATCTCCTCAGAATACCCCAAACAGCCATGAAGCATATGCCAGAAGTAAGTGAATAGCAGGATTTTTTCATACTATATTAAAAACAAATGAACCAGGGTGCCTGGGTGGCTCAGTTGGTTAAGCGACTGCCTTCGGCTCAGGTCATGATCCTGGAGTCCCGGGATCGAGTCCCGCATCGGGCTCCCTGCTCAGCAGGGAGTCTGCTTCTCCCTCTGACCCTCCCCCACCTCATGTGCTCTCTCTCTCTCTCTCTCTCTCTCAAATAAATGAATAAATAAAATCTTTAAAAAAAAGAGTGCCTAAAAAAAAAAAAAAAACAAATGAACCAACAGAAGAAGAAACAGTGCAATTTATGTTTAACTTTCACCCATCTGCTAGAGGAGCCTCGGTTTCAGCAAATGGCATCTGTTGATGGTTTTTACATTTGTAGTTCTCAGGAGTTCCAAGCTTTAATAGACTCATTTATTTTATTTCAGTGGTGTTTAGTACAACACCAGTTAATCTGCAATCGCTAAAGCTGGCAACGTGCTCAAAAGCCAAAAGGCAGCTTTCCCAGACTTATTCTCACAGCCAAAATGTGGGTGCAAAAAGTATAAAAGAAAGGGTATTCGAAAGACAGCTCCCCAGCAACCCTACACTCAAACACAAACCCACCGTATGCCATTTTGATCATTGCTAAAGTTTACCTTTCATAAGCAGCTGCTTAAAATAAATATCAAGCTGTGAGGCTGGAACTGGAAGAGGCCAGGATTATGGGGGACAAACTTCAATACAAACAAGAAGGACTGGCAGACAATCTGTTTATTTCAAAACAAAGTTCAAATCAGCCTAAAGAATTTCAATGGTTTGTATGTGCCTCCTTCATGTTGTATACACCATAAGGTTTTTTTTTTTTAAGATTTTATTTATTTATTTAACTGACAGAGAGAGAGAAACAGCAAGAGAAGGAACACAAGCAGGGGGGAGTGGGAGAAGGAGAAGCAGGCTTCCCGCAGAGCAGGGAGCCCGACGCGGGGCTTGATCCTAGGACCCTGGAATCATGACCTGAGCCAAAGGCAGTAGCTTAACCAACTGAGCCACCCAGGTGCCCCTACACCATGAGCTCTTAAAAGCAAATGTTTAAGGTGAATCCCTGAAAAAGAAACAGGTAGAACAAATGGTGACCAAAAATGTTCCTTAGAGAATCCAATTCCTTGCACACTGCTTACAAATTAAGAGAGGACAGCTGATAACCATCAGGAAAAAAAATGTGTCCAAATACGACCTTGATGACAAATATGACCTCTCTCCTATTTCCTTATGCTACCATCTTAATGGTGGGAAATTTAGTTTATTATGCACCCGTAAAACACAAAGGCACCTGGCAGGTGACTCACTTTTCCTCAGCCACTTAGCCATGAAATTCTTGCATATCTATAATATTAATAACTTTATGAATCTATCTTCTCCTCAGCGTTGTCAATAGACAGATCCTCATTAGCTCGGGCCAGGACTCTGCAAGAGTGATTAGTTAGCCTCCTTGTCTCCAGCCTCACGCCTCCTTCTCTGGCCACATTGTTGCTAGTACTCTTGCTACAAGTAAACTGACTCATGGTACCTCCCTGCTTAGAATCCTTCAACAATTCCTCAGGACTTTCAGGAGAAAGCTGCACTTGCACCCGCAGTGGACAAAGGTGCACAGTTCCTAGAGACCAAATGTGTACCCCGCAAACAGAACTAGCCCAGGGTCATTGTAAAGGGTTTCCACATGAAAAGCTGGTCAAAAAGGGAAAGGGACTCCGACACAGAGATGGACAACTGGATACCAGGACCAGGGTGTGGGGTACGAGGGGCCAGTCCGAGGAGAAGTACCCACCGCCCATGCCCCATGCCAAGAGAACTGAAGAGGGAAGGCCTGAGCTGGAAGAAGCACCCACAAAAGAACCAGTCAGCTTTGGCTATCTGCCTCACTCTGAGGCCACCTCCAACAAACTCCCATTCCAAATGGTGCCAGTCCAATGAGTAAATGATTCCCCACTCCCACTCTGAAATGATTCTCACATATATTGGGTACAATTTTTCTTCACATAAACCCTTCTGGATTGCAACCCCACTGTCACCTAGACTTCAACCAGCAGAACAAGATTTTCCTTGCCCAGACTGACAATGGTTACTTGAGCCTGTGTGGGATGAGAAGAAAGAGTTAATCAGTGTTCCTGTGCCCAGGTGGCTAATGCCACCCCCAATTCCCCTTCCCTGTGGTGCCGAGCTGTCACAGACCTCAGAGCACCTCTCACGCAGTAAGGAGGCAGTAATAACCAGCTGCCACCTGCAACAGGTACCTCTTTCTTTCCCCTCTTAAATCAAAGATCTTTAATTGCCAACACTGAAATTTAAAACCAGAAAGATAAACCCAGATGTCAAATGCAAAGTACCCTCTTCTTGCAGATCCATTTTCTCCCCCTTTAGGTCCCTTCCAATGTCATCCTTCACTCTAAAGTAGCAAATTTGCAAGGATATAAAGAACTACTGAAGGAGGGAAGATAATTCAGGATCATGGTTATACAAGTATGGTCTGAGAGCCATTGACATAACTGGTCTAAAAATCCAAACACTTCCTTTGGTTCAAATGAGGAAAGTCCATATATTTTCATTTCTGCCCACGGCAAGGGTACAAGTGACCTACAAACGTTCCTGAAGTTTTGTATTCATAAATAAAATTGTGAAATTGCTGAAATTTTAGGATTTATTCTAGCAGTCTAAGAAATCTGGCTCTCATGTAGAGCTACACATAAAAGGTTACTGAGATATCTACAGTGTGGGGGAGGACAGGATATTTTGTGTTAAAGGAACTTCATTAATATTGTTTCCAGTTGGTCTTGGTTGTCAATTCTTGATTTTAAATTGACAAATAAATTGATAAATGATAAAGATAAACCTACAGTTATTTACAGTAGCCATCATTTACATTATTATTGGTTATTTAGTGAACCCCACAGTATACAAGGATGGATATTTTTACTAAAAACATTTCTAGTCTATTATTGTCTTATAGTTGGTTCTATGGTTTAAGAAATATATGCATTGCAATATAAATACAAGCCATCTTTACTCCTCTGCTCAAGCAGATACCTACATAATGCCCTGCAACTACCTTGCAACAGAACAAACCTTCACTAATGATGTCCTGAATTTGTGCCATTTTAATAGCTTGCTTTTTATTATCAAGTTACTATAAAAATACTGGATTATTTTTTTAATTTTTCAGAATTTTAACGTACAATCGTAAGTCTGAGTTCATTCTTATTAGGTTAAGAATGCAATACACACAGTTAAGAAAAACAGAAACACAGACATTAATACCCTCATCTCTCTGTCCACAAATCTACCTGTATCATATTCTCCATCCATCATACCAGTGTTTTCTGCTTGCCCCCTGTTGTAGCAGTTGAAATGTTTCTGTTCTAATCAATGTGAACTTCCTCATATGGTCTAGATCCCACCTTCTCTTGCTCCTTAAAACTTCCCCTTTCTTTTCCCTGAATCATCCATCTTTTCCCATGAGTTTCCTGGATCATTCCTGTCATCATACAAACATCACAGAAACATACAAAGCATCTCCCATCTTAAATACAAAACAAAACACCTTCTCGATGTCACCATCTTTCTTCTCCTTCGCATTCTATTTTTGTTCCCCTGTACAGCAAAACTCCTCAAAAGGGTTATTCAGTGATTGTTGAAACTTCACATCCTATTGTCTCCCTGCAACCTCGCCCCCACCCTCCGCACAGGCTCCTGCTCTCAAGGGCTACCCTGAAACTCACTGGGGGGTCCATGTTGCCAAATTAACAGATCCCAAATTCAAGTTACTTGACTTCTCAGCAGGATTTGTCACAGTCGATCTCTGCCTTTCTCCCCTTGGCTTCCACCACCTTCTCGATTTTCCTCCCCCTTTACTGGCTGCTGATTCTCAATCTCCTTTATTTCCCATTTCCTTCTTGACCTCAAACTGTTTTAGTGCCTTTCTCTTCTCTTACCTACACCTCCTCCTCTGATGACCTTTCCCACTTTCAAGGCTTTAAATAACATCTACAACAGATAACACCCAGGATTATACCTCCCATGAGGTTCCACACTTGCAGATCCAAACTGCTATTTACCATCCTTAACAAAAAATCTCAAACCCACTATGTCAAAATTGGAAGTACTGGTTTTCCGCTTCCCCAATAGCTACTCGTCTTTTCATTTCAAATGAGACCACTCCACAGGCTCAAACAAACAAATGAACAAAAAACTCAGGAGTCATCGTTGGTTCCTCCCTTTGCCTCACGCCCCACTTCAGCCCATCAGACTGTGCTGGGAGCTCTGCCTCCAAATATTGTTTAGCATATGTCCCTCTTGACTGCTACCGCCTCAGGCAAATCATGAGCATGTCTTGGGTGGTTTTCTTGCTCCCTTTTTTATCCTCCTGTCATCCATCATCTTCCCACCAGTTGGGGAGACGGGGTTTAAAATGTTTTAACAATTATACTGTTCCCTGCTTAAAGCCATCTCAAGGCTTCTCAGCACCCTAGGAACAAAAGGGTGAGCTCCCCATCCTGATATACAAAACGCTTCATGATCTGCTGTCTTGTACACCTTAGACCATCCCTTGTACTACTCTTCCTCTCTTTTACTATGTTCCAGCCATAAAGCGCTCTGGACTTCCTTTCTCTTCCCTGAACACTCCATCATCCCGGGATTTCTGCGCTCCTTCTCTCTGCCTGAAGCTACACTTATGATGTCAATTTTCTCACACCCTAATCTCTCCTTATTCCATTCATATCTTTCCCCACTGACTCTCCCCTGCCTGGGTCCCTCTTCTCCCTCAGGTATCTCTGCAAATGTCACCTCCTCAAAGAAGCTTTCCCTGAGCACTCAATCCAATCACCAATCATCCTCCATCTTATCACTCAGCTTTGTATTATTCGTAGTACTTTCAGTATTTAAATTTATTGTGTTTATTTAATCATTTACTTGCTCATTGTCCATATCCTGTTAGGCTGCAAGCTCCACCAGAGTAGGAACTGTGTCTGTCTTGCCCATTACTTATGTCCCTAGTACCCACAACGATACTTGGTACGCAGTAGGAGCTCAGTTAACTCTGGTTGGATCATGAATAAGTTTGCTGTAACTTATTTACTTCAAATTCTCCATTTCTTCATTTTTACTGAGGTATGTTTCCACTAAAAAAGAGAACTACAGGAGCACGTGGGTGGCTCAGTTGGTTAAGCGTCTGCCTTCGGCTCAGGTCATGATCTCAGGGTCCTGGGATCGAGTCCCACGTCGGCCTCCCGGCTCAGCGAGGAGTCCGCTTCTCCCTCTGCCTCTGCCTGCCCCTCCCAATGCTTGTGCTCTCTCTCTCTTAAATAAATAAATAAATAAATAAATAAATAAATAATAAATAAATAAAATCTTTTTAAAAAAGGGAACTACAACAGTAGATGAGACTTAAGGACTTTTGACTTGCCTTCAAGAGTCAAAGCAGAAAGTCATTTAACAGCCATTCTTTAGGATACCCGATGCCTATTTCCTCACCACAGATTAACACTGGTACTGTAGTAGGGTCACCTGGGTAATAATTCCCCCAAATTAATTAGAAGATGCCCAAGAGGACTTAACTGGTTCTATAATCCAGTCTGCTTTTGGAATAAAAATATCAGAGACAAATTACACGAGTAATTATGGTCCATTTTTGTCAGCCAGATAAAGTAATGTGAAGAATAATGATAGCCAGATGAGTTATTTTGCTTATTAGTAAGGCCTTATTATAATGGCCCGGCATAATTGAAAATAAGCAATTTGCAAAGTCATACAAGTTAGTCATAAGCCACGTAGAGTATCACCTCCAGGGCACGAGTTCTGAGCTCTCCATCAGGAATTGGTTTCTACTGCATGAAAAAGTTTCTGTAATGCAGTATCTTGATTGTGACATTATCATATCTCTTCAAGTTGATTTGTTTCTGTTGGAATGTTTGAATAGTTAACACACTGTTTTGATTTGTTTTTTTGAGAGAGAGAGAGAGTGAGGGACAGAGGGAGAGAAGAATCTTAAGCAGGCTCCATGCCCAGTGTGGAGTCCAATGTGGGGCTCAATTCCACAGCCACCCTAACACACTGTTCTAAGGGGGGAAAACCCCACTTTTACATTTAGGAACTTATTAATTGTAACCTTACAGAAAAGTGTTACTTTTTAAATAAAGTTTATTTATTTATTTAAGCAATCTCTGTACCCAACATGGTATAGATCAAAAGTCACATGCCCTTCTGAATGAGCCAGCCAGGTACACTGAAAAATGTTACTCTTAATTGTAATATTACGGATTAATGAGAGAATCTTTGATGGTAGGTGCATGTTAATGTGTTATATAGGTTTTTTTTTAAACATTTATTTGTTTTAGAGAAAGAGAGAGCGCGAGAGAGCTAGTGAGTGGGGGGAAGGGCAGAGGGAGAGAGAGAATCCTGAAGCAGACATCCCACTGAGCATGGAGCCTGACGCAGGGCTAGATCTCCTGACACTGAGATCATGACCTGAGCCGAAACCAAGAGTCTGCCTCCCAACCGACTGAGCCAACCAGGTGCCCTGGTGTCATATAGGTTTAAACATATCTTATTTAATTTGTCTCACATGAGGGAAGTCTACAAGATAATCAATTCAATGTTTGTTAGCATTTTACTGATAGTTCTAGGTAATTTTTTCACTTTACTTTTTGGAGTGAAATTTCCTCTGATACAAGATATCTTTCAGAGAGTCAAGTCTACCTAGGGGATAGGAGAGGATGGGGGAGGCAGGCTGTTAGGGTTGCGATCTGGGCTTGGGCACATTCTTAGCCACGTGACCTTGGGCATGTCACTTAACTATTCTGTGCCCAGTTTCCACATTTGTAAACTGTAAATCATAACAGCAATCTCTTCATAGAACTGATGTGAAGATCAAGGAGTTAACACAGGAAACGTGCCTAGGAAAGAGTTCTTGGCCCACACTATTTAACAGATTTCAGCTATGATTCAATATTTTTTGTTTCACTTCACAAATTCATTTATCATAGAAAAGGAACACATTTCTGACCATACTTGTTCTTAGGCTAAATATCAAATTGAATTACTGTTTATCAAAGAACTTATAGTGCATTTTTCCTATGGCTTCTTATATTTTGGGGCTGTTTCTAGGCTCTTTTGTGGAAACGCTATAAATTCAACACAGAAATAAAATCTGAGACTAAAATGAATAAACTACTTGTTTGTTAGCATTACTGGTAAATGTATTCGTGGGGAAGAGAAGAGTCTACCTGATAAGAAAAAGTGCTCTGGGAGAAGGATAGCAAGACAAATCGGTAGAAGCAGATCCATTTCATAAGATCCATATAATTGCTGGAGTGGAGTTGAAAATTTGATTTTACAGTTCCTAGCATCCAAACAAAACAGAAAATCTGACAATAAAGAAAATAAGGTCTAATAACTCAAGGGAACAATAATGGTTGCTACGAACAGGTAGGTACCACCATGTGCATGCCACTTTACAAGGAAGGAAACAGAGACAAAGAGAAGTTAAGAAAATGTACTGGGAGGTAAATGGGATTCAGAATTAGATAGAACAGAACCACACTTTTGATCACTTCACTGTAACTGCTTCTGGTGAACAAAAGCACACTTAAAAAAAAAATAGTGCTACATTTTCACAGGGTCACAGCAGGTTGGGAGAGGTTTCTGTACTGCCACTTTTACTTAGGCTTATGACTTGAGACCATGGTGGCCTCTTCTTTGTACAGAGAAGAAAACCTAAAGAACTGAACCACCGTTAGCCTAAATATCGTGCCAGTCACCACCTCTGCTTTCAGGTTTTACAATAGGAGATGAGTGAAAATCCACCCAGAAGAAATGACATGTTGGGGCGCCTGGGTGGCTCAGTTGGTTAAGCATCCAACTCTTGATTTCAGCTCAGCTCATGATCTCAGGGTCGTGAGATTGAGTCCTGTGTTGGGCTCCATGCTCAGCGTGGAGTCTGCTTGAGATTAACTCTTTCCCTCTCCCTCTGTTCCTACCCCACATATGTGTGCTCTCTCTCTCTCAAATAAATAAATCTGAAAGAAAGAAAGAAGAAAGGAAGAAAGAAAGAAGAAAGAAGAAAGAAAGAAAGAAGAAAGAAAGAAAGAAGAAAGAAAGGGAAAGAAAGAAAGAACAGAAAGAAAGAAAGAAAGAAAGAAAGAAAGAAAGAAAGAAAGAAAGAAAGAAAGAAAGAAAGAAAGAAAGAAAGAAAGAAAGGAAGGAAGGAAGGAAGGAAGGAAGGAAGGAAGGAAGGAAGGAAGGAAGGAAGGAAGGAAGGAAGGAAGGAAGGAAGGAAGAAAGATCATGTTTACTTGGGCATCACTTTCTCTGCAGGTGCCCTGAAGATCCCTCTCTTACCCTTGCCCCACAGCCAACCACCCAAACCTCTGGATCCTTCTCCTGCATATTTATTAAATCGATACCTTTCCTTTACCTTCACCACTACCTCCTTAGATCATCTCTTACCCCCAGACCAATGTGATAACCTCGTGACTGGGTTTTCAGAACAAACACAAAAGGTTAACCTTCTTCCAAAGAGTTTCTTTGTTGTTTGCTTTTAAATCTATAGGAAGACATTTCAAAGAGATTTCTTTTAAAAGTTGCATTCCAAAAAAAGCAATATCCTAACATTTCCCAGTTTAGACTATTTTAATTATGTGAAAAGCATTCACCTCATATAATATTGCAATCAGGATTAAATTTAAGATACCAGGTAATCCACATTTGTATTCTAAATAACAAATTCCATAATAACTTGTAAATCTGTTTCTGAAATAATCATTTCCCATAAAGAAACCATTAATATCTACAAGTGTCAAACAGTACCTATTATTTTTTAAAAGTAAAAGAATAAAAGGAATGGCAAAGCTTATTTCTCTATGGTGGTTTCCTTTTACTGTTAGAGAGCCTCATCATTGTAATTCTAAGAAATACTTTATTGTAATCTTAGTCTGATCCATGGATCATCTTCCTCAATTTAAAATTATGACTGAAATTGGTATCAACTTCTACCCCTGGTTATATTTAAATAGTATACTACCCCTAGTATAATTTAGGAAAAAAGAGACAAGTAACTTTCCACTTTTGTTATATGGAGCCAGGCCAAGATGATTAATCTATCAATCAACCAATTAATCAATGAGTCAACCAATTACCAGAAGTATTTTCATGTCAGAGATACATGTGAACTCAAAAACCTAGTTAACTTTCTTGTGATAAAGTCCCATTTCTCTTGACTTTGGCTGTCATTCAGGAAAAAGCAGAAAATGCACACCCTTTGAGCAACCTTTCCCACGTAAGAAGTAACACAGCGTTTAGTGCTCAAATTTACATAAGGTTCTAGCAGTGACACAATGGCAGTCCGCATGGCTCTTAACTTTGGCTGTTCCTTCTTTTTTTTTTTTAAGATTTTATTTATTTATTCATGAGAGACAGAGAGAGAGAGAGAGAGAGAGGCAGAGGGAGAAGCAGGCTCCCAAGGAGCAGGGAGCCCAATGCGGGACTCGATCCCAGGACCCTGGGATCATGACGTAAGCCGAAGGCAGACGCTTAACCATCTGAGCCACCCAGGCACCCTTGGCTGTTCCTTCCACCAAGCTAACTCTCTTACACAATTCGGGCCTCTGCTCGATGGTTATTCCCTCAGAAGCCTTCTCCTAGCCACCGCCAATAAAACACTAGCCCTCACTTGCCAACCCCTGATGAGTTTTCTTCATCGCATTTATAACTTGCTGACATATTCGATGGTTGCCTTCCCTCAGAATATCAGCTCCACGTGGGCAAAGATTTTGTCTCGAAAATCCCATCTCCCCAGTGCCTTGAGAGCTGCTTCACACGGATGAGGACCTCAGCGAATAGTTGTTGAAAAAGTGAGTGAAAGGGCACCTGGGTGGCTCAGTGGGTGAAGCATCCAACTTTTTATTTCAACTCAGGTCATGATCTCAAGGTCGTGAAATCAAGTCCCTGTCGGGTTCTGCACTGGGCATGGAGACTGTTTAAGATTTTCTCTCTCCCTCCTCCCTCTGTTCCCCCCTGACCCCCACCCCTGCTCTCTCTTGTGCTCTCTCAAATAAATAAATACAATCTAAAAAAAAGAAAAAAGAAAAAAGTGAATGAAATCAATCTAGGAGTCAGTGAAACTCTAGGAAGAAAGTTTTTTGGAAATACAAGGATACCATTATTAACTTCTAAAAAATTCTTATTTAAATAATTTAATTTTTTCTTGCTTTCTCTTCCATTGTTATTTATTAAAAATTTTATTAAAGTACAATTAACATACAGTGTTACACTAGTTTTAGGTGTATAATATAATGACTCAACAATTCTATACATTACTCAGTGCTCATCAAAGTAAGTGTAGTTTTATTATCTCTTTTGCACACTTCTCAGCAGATTAAGGAGATGGGTTTGACTTATAGCTTCAGTCCACCAACACAGAGACTGACACTCTTTTTTTTTTTTTAATTTATTTTAGAGAGAGAGAAATAGAGAGATAGTACAAGCAGGGGGAGAGGAAGAGGGAGAGAGAGAATCTCAAACAGACTGGGTGCTGAGCTTGGAGCCCGATGATGCAGGCTCAATCTCATGACCCTGAGATCATGACCTGAAATCAAGCATTGGACGCTTAACCGACTGAGCCATCCAGGGGCCCTGAGACTGATACTCTTACAGGAAGAGCCAGAGGGGCAGCTCATTTGATCTCTCACACTGAGATTTGTTTGGGTGACTTGATGTCCCTCTATTTAGTATCTTTTCCTGGTGACAGAACAAGCTACAAGTTTAAGTTAACCACAACTGGGTGAATGAAGATATGGTAAGTACTTTGATATTTCTCTGGGGGTGGCCTTAACTAAAACAGTTATCACAAGCATAAGGTTCAGACAAAATGTATTCCTAGTTAACCCATAGTTTGTTCTTGTCACCCAGTCCTAGGATTTAGGACCACAGGGGGAAGATCATGAAGATTTAAATAGTATACTACCCCTAGTATAATTATATGGACCCAGGCCATGAAGAGTCATGAAGATGAGCACTCTCACTTTACAAACCAGTTGCCAGAGGTCCAGACAGCCCTCAGCACTTGCCCAAGGTTATGTGGCAAGGTCAACTGGCAGAGAAGGACCATATGGCCTGACTCCCAATCCAGTGCTCTGTTCCCTTCCCTGTTTATACCAACAGCAAAGTTGTCTGTCAATAAAAATGAGCCTTAAAGACAAGGAAACATGCTGTATAATATTATAAATGTAAAGAATACATGGCTTAAAATATCTACATTAAAAAAGTACTATTTTGCATTAATGATTTGGATGAATAATTTATTGGGAATTAGAACGCTATCTGCAGCAGTATGTAGAAATCTCCATGGTCCTTACATATGACTTGTGAGATAAGCAAAACAACAGAATGTTAAGTAAAGGGAAGGTGGTGGTTGCAGTTGAGGCTACTTGCAGGAGGGTATGAAAGAAGTATGGAAATGACATAAGTTTATCGGAATGTAAACACATACTCATCAATAGAACATATATAAATGTAATGCTCAATTCTAACATGTTGGTGTAGACAGGAACAATGCCTGGGTCGTTTTATTTTTAGTTGGTTATGCCCTTCTTCAGAAAGCCCCGGACTTTTCAAAGTAAATCAGAACAGAAACAATAGAAAGAGCCACTGTCCTCTTGGGAGGCTGCCTCTTTTCTCAAAGCTCTGCCTGAAAAACAAGCTGCCTTTTAAAATGTTGCACAGAGCCACGGAAGGAGGCAAGAACTGACCTCACAGAATTTATGGAAGGGGAAAAGCATCGCCAGAAATCATGCCTCTAGAGAGCAGAGCGGGGGCCCATAAATACTGAACGCTTGAGGAGTACTGGGATGGAGTCCTGCTGAGGGTCCCTGCAGCCCAAGTGCTGCCACTGCTATTACTCAAAACGCAGACCTCAGAGACAAGCAGGGCTCCGGGAGCTGCATGTAAACCGTGGCATTTGATAGAGAAAGATCATAAAGTTAGGAAATGGATGCAATCTGGCTACTTAGAACTCCCTGCTATGACCGGTGCAAATCTCAACAGGAGCAACACATCTTCTCATCTTTTCAAGGGAGATAAATGGAAGACAGGCCCATTAACTCGAGGCTGGGGTGATGGAAAGAGAGGAGATGAATGGGGAACTTTTAGAGGAGCTTTTAAAAAGCTAGACACTGTCACTCCCAGGGGATATGACACGTTACTACAGGCGAAGGCATTCAAGAAGGGACTTGCCTCATTCCATATCGTGAAAAATGAGGGGAAGCACGTGAAGATACTGGTAAAATAGGCAGTTCCGGCACTTATCCACCCTCTTCCTGCTAAGAGCAATTTTTGAGGACGGGACTACTCACTGAGGAGAAAATAATCTCGCTGTACCCAAAAGCATCAAGAAACACAGTAAAGGCTTATTTACTACTTTGCAATTCATCTGCTTCAAAATAATTCTGCCATCAGAACCACAGATCATTATTATGCAGGTGATCAATATTTCTATGGTTTTACAACTTCTGTTCAAATATTTTGCTGGAGGCAGTTGTGCATATTAATTTCCAGGAACAACAATAATGTAGAACAATGATTACATTACACTTAGGTTTTTACTTCCTTTGTTACTGAGCCTGCCAGAGAAATCCTAAGGGTACTAGTCCATGGCAGCAAAATAATCTACTATAAATAGAGCAACATCTTGATAATAAGTATAAAAGTACTACCTGATGAACAGGTAAATGATGACTCACAATTTTAAACATAAAATGCTCTCATTTCCAGGATAACTGGTATAATGTTTCTTAGCTTTCATGTTTGTTTTAGTCCTTCCCTAGCACAAAAACCTCAACTTTATTAGCATTTATGTATTATGCATAACGTTTTCTTCTGTGGCGTATCTATGTACATTTGTTCCATTAGCTTGTAAATTTTGTAAAAAAATGTAATCATGCTTATCCTTTAGTAGTGAGCCAGCTTCTTGCCTTATACTCTTTGAAACAAATTGTTTTTGCTACTTCTTAGCTTCCTGTGCATCAGCTATCTACAGAGCACTTTGGAATGCAGAATTCAAGGAAGAGGGGGAAAAAATCTACCTTCAAAGGTGAGACTTGGGCCCCACGTGGACTATTCCGCGAATTCTGAGACCATGGGTGGAGTAAATGCATGTGGAATGGCTCACAGGGAGTGCTGTTCTTGGCAGAGCCCATAGTTTCCCCCATTCCTTGGAGGCAGCCCTGTTAGCTGCTGTCGTCCCATGTCCGTGTCTACACATCCTTCAGGCTCTCAGAGAGTGCAGGCTTGATTCGCCTGGCCTGTGTCTGTACAGAGACAGCAGCTCCTGCCTTCTGAAATTCAGGGGCTGTAGCCAAAGGGGCAGCAGTCTGATTTGTGGGTAAGAGGCAGGGAGGGAAAAAATGGTTACTGTATCGGATAATGCTTTGTGGCAGCCCCGGGAAGCATCCTGGGGTTTCTGGGTCCCAAATGACAGGGATGGGAATTGTGACTGAAAGGAGCCCACAGATATTACTTTAATTAAGAACAGGTCCATTCCACACGAGAGGAAGTCCTCGAATAACTCTTGGATATGTCAAGAGCAAATGAATTCAATTCGGTAAAATACGATGACCGAAGTTGAGATAAATCATTATTTTATTAATGAAAATGGTCAGTTTAGAGAAATCAACATGTCCAAAATCTTTGTCTCAAAAGATCAAAGTAATCAATTGTTTTAATATGGAAATCTGGAGTTTATGTCTATACCTCTGTTTTGCCCACAAAAAAAATACCCTTGGGGGGGAATTTAGCATATTTTTAGCTGAAGAAGCATATTTCAAGGATAGTACCATAAGAAGGACCATTGTATGGAAGGGAAATTTCCACTTTAAGCACCTACTAAAGACTGATATTAAGGACTAAGAGAGGTCAAATAAAGTAGAACAGTAAAACTCCTCAAAAATATTCTGTACTTACACTAAAAACAGGTTTCCTTAAACTCTAAAACCTCTCTTATGATGTAGAAAAAGAGCCAGGTTTTAAAAGCAACTTGTCTTCACCTTCTGTTTTATATTTGTTTATTAGAATGAGGCTACTGGCAATAATTTCTGTTTTGACTGACTTTATTAGTAAACAGGCTGCTGGATCTACAAAGCTTTTTTTCTGAATAAATGTGACAGTATGTGATTTATTGTACTTAATATTTTGCCCCTTAGTCACTTCCTTGGCTGAAATCCCCAAACCTCATTAGGTGACTTCTTCCAGTTTATGGCAGATGGACAATGACCACAGGATATAAAATGAACAGCTGTCCCCCTCCCCTTTTGTACCTTTCTCCCTTTCAGTCCTTATCCCCATTCCCTCACTTCCAAAATATTTATATTTTTTCCTCTTTACTGCCACTCCTATCATAAGGAAAAAAGGAACCAATTCTCTCCCAATTTGTGGAATACCATGCTATTTCCAGCTACCTTTCGATGTCCAACCCCCCCTTGCATGTTTCCTCCCGAGCCCACAGTGTAGAGCTTTCATTAGATCCTACGCTGGGAGAAACATAGGAAGAGAAATGCAAAATGTGTCAGGCTTTGCCAGATTCCCTGCCAAGCAGCCCTCCTTTTCCCAGGGCCAAGCCCATACAACCTAGCCCTAGTGGTCAGGTCTGGCTCATTTTCTGGGAGCACTGATCCCCACCTTAGGCAGCAGGTGTTAAGTACTGCCCCTCCCCACCCCAGCAATCTGGAAACTCAGCATTACCACCCTTGCTGCAGTTCTGGCTTTGACCTTGATCTTCAGGTCTTAAGAATGGCCTCTGCCTTGTCCCCCTGCCGGCTTCCATCTCTCTAACCTTCATGGTGGTGCTTTGCCTCTGGAGCAGTACTACACCTGCTCTTATCAGTCTCCCTCCCAAATGATAAAGTCCTGCCTCTGGACCTCCCTCTGTCTGGATTTTGCAACACAATGTGCTCTCACTCTCCTCTGTAGTCTGTACCCCTTCCTTGGCTTCTTCTCACATGTGGACTCTTTCCCCCCACCTATTTGATAAATAAAGTCCTTGCAGGCTGAGCAGTGTCTTGGGTTTGGCTTTTTCCACAGTGGATGCAGACACATCACATTATGTATAGCATAAGTCCTAAAGATTTCTCTGAAAGAAGAGGTCTTGATCAAGAGTCATTGATTATTAAGAACATGAAAGTTGCTGGCTTGGATCAGGTTCTCATATTGCCCATGGACTTGCATCAGTAGTCAAGAGTGGGTATAGTTTTGAGCAACCAGTGTGCAACATCACTAAGTCTCTTTCCTAACCTAGGAATGAGATCCAATACAGTCCGCAGTTACTTAGTTCTAGTTGCAAGCAGAATTCTGCCCTATAAACCAAGAGGGATACTTGTTAGACCACTTAGCCCTCAAGGGCTTTAAACATTTAAGCTTTAAAGGGTGCAAGTGGATATGCAGAAATGTGTATAAATCAAAGCAGAGTGAAGTAGGTGTGATAATATGGAGAAGTAGGAATTAGAGATATCAGGCTCGGGCAATGAGCTGAGTTTTCATACGAGAGACCATTTAGTCTATACCAATGATCAGTTTCTTCTCATCCCATAGTTTATTGCTTATATCCCTTCTACTAGAACAGCCCTCAATAAAGTTTAGTAGAACATATTTATGAATGAATTGATCATATTTATTTTTTAAGCCTCATCAAGCGGAGTGACAAAGAATTAAATATTTCAAAAGGAAAAGGACATACTATCTTTTAAATTGTATTTTAATTCACATAATGATAATTATTTAGTTATCAGTTTTAATTATTCAAGAACACTTGTAATCAATCTCAACAATCTTTGCCAGAACCTTATGCTTAGTAGAATTTTACAATATTTGAGAATATTCCCTTTTATAGCTTAAAACAGGACATAAAAATTTGGGGTGAGGTGGATTTGAAATATATACATATAATAAAGCTTATTTAAACTGGTCTTTTAAAATATACATTCCCCAGAAAGGAATAGGTCAAGTCCAGGATGAAGAAGCAGGATAACCTGAATTATAATCAGTTCCAAACCTTTATTTATCGAATTTAGATAACACAGAAGTGTTCTATACATAAAGACTTCAGTTTTTGTGTTAATATAGACCTTTGAAGATCTAAAACTCAAGTCATAAACACATCTTATCTTAATATCTTTTATATCCAGAAATCTTACCCTCAAATAAACATGTTATTTAACCTTAAATTCCTATGTATTAAACTAATTTCACTATTAAATTTTTCTAAATTTCTATATTTTATTAATATTTGTTTTGAGCTCAAGTCATCAGAGATTTTGTTCGTCTCATACTTAGAGATTATGTTTTTAGAAGAGGTTTTCACTATTTCATAACAAATTCCCCAAGGTTTTACTCACTTACCAACGAGAGTGACTCCTGAAAAAGATGAGAGTCTAATTTAGAAACATATCTCAGGAAGCTCACAGAGGAAATGAGCAATAATTCCTACCAAGACATGGAGGGCTCAATTTCTCCTTCCTCTGAATTAGCTGATCTAAGAGTAGAGAGACTTTCTCTATTGGATCAGGTTCTGAGCAATTAAGATGTTTATGAATTAGGCTTGAGGGAAAAGCTGCTTCTCTTAATGCTAAATGCAATATAATACCTCATACAAGTAGCATTTTATTCATTATACTTATTTAAGAAAAAATAGTGCCAGATCTCTTTTCTTTTACAAAGCAATCTTCCAATTTACCATTAATAGTACCTCTAACTTTCCTTATTTTCTAGTTTCTATTTTTCAAAATACACTCCTACAAATTGAGAAGCTCTCATTTATCTCAGAGACTCTGTAGCACAAGTAGTACATAAGAGAGCAAATCAGGCCTAAGGACATTTTCATATTTTAATCTGTAAAAGTAGAACATTTATGATTTAATGGCTGTCCCCTGTCTTGAGATGGTTAAAAACAAACAAAAAAAGGACAGTAAAAAAAATGCCCACGGAAAACCCCAGATCTTTAAGATATTCATAAGTAAAGCCAAAGAAAAAAGGTACTAATTCTACAAAGTATGAACAATAGATTCTAGCTAGTTCATTAATAACTGATAAATATATGGATATATATTACTATCCACAAGCTTCACTAAAAGCATAGTTTATTGGTGATTTTATGTTTCCTTCTGGGTCAACTTTTCCATTGATTGAGGTATTCGGATCACCATGCCCAAATCCTCTCTTGGCATGAAATGTCTGCATCGAACCAATTTAGCACTTGGTTACCTACTATTACAGACGTCTCTGTAATAGTTACTTGTCACTCAGGCAAGAAATATTTACGATCATCTACTTATTTTGAGTCCCTGGGCTAGGGGCTGAGAATATCATGATGGATAAGACAGATTTATCTCTCAAGCTAAACTCTGTTCTTTATGGCATATGTTTTTAAATGCTTTATCTTTAATCCCCATTTAGCCTCCAAATTCTATTAATCTGAAGAAAGAGCTAGGCTAAACTGAACAAGCATAGTACTTGGCAAGATCTTACTGAGTGAGTCAATGCAGATTTATATCAAGGAAGAGACAAGTCCACTCTGAACACAACTGTCCAAATGATCTTTCTTAAGAATTAATTTCATGATTTTTTTTATTGCTCAAGAGAGAAAGAGGCCATTTCTGAATTCTATTGACTATTCAGTAAGTTTAAAACCCTCGCCAATACAGATTAACTCTTCAAATGGACACGATTTTCTCTGACATGGACCACAGCCACCCCCTGGACAGTCCTTCTGCTCCGGGAGGACACTCACGTTCCCATCCTGTATCTTGCTTGTGTCACTCTGTCTCCTCACCTGGAAAACCTTTGTCCCTTCCAGCGACTCACGTTGTTGGCTTTCAGGAATTCTCCTAAGAAGCCTTCCTGACCTGCTCTACTCTGCAGGACCTGCTACCATGGGGACCTGTACACATGTCCATCTCTGTTTATAGCATTCTGGTAGTTCCCTAGAGGTTTCCTGCTCTGGATGCATCCACAGCCTTCTACCAAACCGCTAAGCACGGTAAATACCCCTCTGTTTTCCCTTTTTTTTTTTTTTGGTCTTTCTATAGTTAGTTAGCTCAGGAAAGGGCTGGGCACACAGCAAATACTCAGTGAAATCTTGTGAAGTGAATGAACGATACAAAGCATTATCAGCACTTCCCTTGGACCCAGGATCCTGCCCGAAAAACCAGAGTTTGGAGGCATCTGTAAGATAATGGTTTGCAAGGACATCATCTCAAATCTTTCTTCCTATCCCAGAGGAAATCTAAAGGAAACGGGGAAATGTCTCTAAGGCTACAACCATAAATTCCACTAGGTGACTCTAATGAATCAAGTGAGGATTGTGTCAGATCAATGCTTCAGCAACAGAAATGGATACGAGATCTTTCATTGGACTGGAAAAATGAAAAGTTCGTCTACTAACATTTTGGACATTTTTCAAGATGGTTTAGCTATTGATAACTTGATAAATTTCAGGTTACGGAGCTGTGTTTTCAGGATGCTTTAACTTTAAAAATTCTTTTGGTTAAGATAGCCTGTGTGTTTATGCATATATTTATATGTGTGTGTGTGCACACGTCTGTGTGCATATATGTATATATATTTAGAAAGGGCTGGAAGAGCATTGCTGTGAAACAGTGGCACGATAGAGTTTATTTGATATGCTTAGTAATTTAAGACATTTCTGTACACATAGCTCTGGGGTACTTGGATAAAGCTTGTGATGGAACTGAAAATGTTTACAAGAGCATTATAAAAATATCAAGGCAATAACTTACTCAATTGTGGCTATATGTCCATAATTGTGAACATAATTCACCATGAAAGCCATGAATAATGACAGAATTCCCTAAAAAATTGTCCCTATTACATCTGAATCATCACACTACACAGTGAACATTTGACATCCTCAAGGAATTCCAAGGAGGGACACTAAATCTGACTGACCATATTGAACCATTAGGATAGAGTTGGATAATTCCACAATCCACAAAGAAATATAAATGTTGGATTGTCTACATACAGTGCTTTTTTATAACACATGCAATATAATTTTTGAACTGAGTATAAACGCAATGGCTGCTACTTGGCTCTACATTCGCTTTTTTGGTATTTGGTTATCATGGGACTTGTAAAGCTCAGGATGAATTCATGTGATGATGACATCTCTGGAACCCGTGTGTGTGTGCCCTCATCTAGTCCCCACACCACCCATATAAACAGAATGATGCTACCTGAAGCACTCATAATGAGTTACACAAAACCATTTCTGAGAAGTTGTGCCCACACTTCCGTATTGACCATTTACCCCCATACACCATATAGCTAACGGTTTGCTACTACATTGTTTCTTGGCCACCCTAATCCTTCTTAGTTCCCAAGATTTTTATTCTCAAAATCCAGTAAGCAAATTCCCCAGTGAAGGCCTAAGCAATAAGTTATAATTCTTCCCTAAATATTTTGTTTCTGATGAAACCAAAGAGGGAGACAAACCATTAGAGATTTTTAATCTCAGGAAACAAACTGAGGGCTGCTGGAGGGGAGGAGGGGTGGGGGGACGGGGTAACTGGGTGATGGACCCTGGGGAGAGTATGTGTTGTAATGAGCACTGGGTATTATATAAGACTGACGAATCACAGGCCTGTACCTCTGAAACCAATTTAAATTAAAAAATGTTTCAAAAAAATAAAAATAAAAATAAAAATAAAATAAAATAAATATTTTGTTTCATTTCCAAACAATGACATGTTAAAATTTTTTTGATTCTAAAACTGCCACTCAGAAAAGATTTCTAAGTATTTTTTTAGTTATAAACTTGATATATTTTTATCTGTCACCTATCCATCTACTTATCTCTTCCAACTTCCTGATTCTGTTATTCTTCTAGTCTTCTAACGTAGGATTCAAATCCATGCTTTAAATAATACAAGCAGCTCTCTGGCCTGGTAGGCGGCGGTCCCTGGTGTGCAGTAGAGTCAAGGGCTCTTACTAAGTCACATGTTCGGGTCTAGTCCCAAGCCCTTGGTCATGGTGCGTGTTCTGGCTTTGGGATCTCAGGCACCAGACCCTGAATCTTCTGATTGTCCCCTTCCCAGCCCTGTATCATCAGCTCTGTTGCTCGTGGTAGGGTGATATTAAAAGGGGAGGAAATTAATCTCTGCCAGCTTCATGGTATACTCCTTACTATTTATAAAAATAGAGGTTTTTGTCCCCTTCAAGGTAGGATAATTTCATTGGTGCTGGAATAAAATTCTTACCTACCTTTAAGAAAGTTCAAATACTAGTATAATTGTGAAGCATATATTTTAAAGAGGATTCTCTTGTATTCTTTAATTGGTTAGAAATAATATCTGAAATTAATGTTCATTGCCCTAACAAAAAAGTTTAGAATTAATACTTGGAATACAGATAAATAGGAAAAACTTTTCAGCATATTTTTTTAATATTAATAGCATAATAAGTTTAAACACATTGGTTCTAGTTACTTGCCTGTCATGTTAGAGTTTTTAAAAGAATTGTTTTTGTGGGTGGGGGGATGGGTTAGCCTGGTGATGGGTATTAAAGAGGGCACGTTCTGCGTGGAGCACTGGGTGTTATGCACAAACAATGAATCATGGAACACTACATCACAAACTAATGATGTAATGTATGGTGATTAACATAACAATAAAAAATTAAAGAATAAAAAAATTAAAAGAATTGTTTTTGTAGCACCACAACTTTCAAAAAATGCACTTCACTTGTTTCTGATTATAAAAGTCTTGCATGCTCTTTATAGAACATTTAAGATACACTTGCTAACAGATCCAAGAAAACCCTCCTAAGAAAGTCTCATTATGGGGCGCCTGGGTGGCTCAGTTGGTTAAGCATCTGTCTTTTGGCTCAGGTCATGATCCCTGGGGTCCTGGGATCGAGTCCCGCATCGGGCTCTCTGCTTGGTGGGGGACGTGCTTCTCCCTCTCCCACCCCCACCGCTCCTGCTCTCTCTCTCTCTCAAATAAATAAATAAAATCTTTAAAAAAAAGACTCATTATTTTGTTTTAGCTAACACTTTCCTTATGACCACATATGGACTTCTGAACAGTCTGTAAATTGTTGTAGTCCCGCTTTTGATGTGAGAAGAAAACAACCCAAACTGTAACAGGCAGTTTCACAGTAAAGGCCTAGAGAAGCTTCCATGAGGCACACGGAGGAGAAGGTGACACCAGCACGGCTTGAAAACTGAGCTTGGGCACAGTCGGCCACAGAGAGCTCCCGGGGGGGGGGGGGGGGGAGAGAGAACACTGCTCTGTGATTAGGACTGGGGGGCTACTGCGGGAAACAGTCCTTTTGCTAATGGTGGTTCTCCACAGAAAAGCGGGTGAAGACGGTGGGGTGGGGGGTGGGGGGTGGGGGGGTGGGGGGGTGGGGGGTGGGGGACGGGCCCCGGGGCCTGAAGGAAGCTGTCGGTGCCCTGTTCCCGAGGCACAGCTGCCGGCATCTTCATGTCACAGGCAGAGGCAGGGAGGCGGTTTCCCTGCTACAGGACCCAGATCAGTGAGACGAGCCCCCATCCAGAAGGCTGTTTCTTTCTTTACCTAGAACATTCCTACTGGAAACTGTCTGTGTTATTTATCAATATATGCCTTTGGAGATGAGAACGGAAGGTAAAATAGACAAGAAAGCCGTACACACTAGATCCAGAGGCATTTTATTTTACTGAACGCTTTGCGTGGGAATTTTGAGCTCTAATATAAAAAGCACTTAAAAGAAATATTGCCAGATACAGTCATTTTTAAAATTATCCATGCCTCAATCAAACATGGGTTATTTATGCCAAACACGAAGCCCTAACTGGTTTCTCTCAGGCAATAATAATGATCTCTTTCACTACCAGCCAGTCAAGCTGCAGGAAATTTAACAGATTTTCAGTCTTCTTAATCTGAGCAAAACACAACCAGTCAGGTAATTCTGCTCTAACGGTACAATCCCAATCGTTCGAAATTCGCGTGTAAATCACTTTAAAATGTTGTGGGTTCTCTGTACCATTCTTAAATACCGCTCCCTGCTGGAGAGAAGTGAGAACAGAACGCAGCATTTATGATTTTTAATTTCATTTAAGAAATGTTTTAAATTATTTACAGCAATGTTAAGATGGATTCTTCTCTAAATCTAAAAGCACTTGGCACTATAATCCGGATGACACGCTATGATTAAAACAAACACTTCCAAGTTAAATTCCTGTAATTGCTAAAAACACTTACCAATGGAAAATTGGAGGACGGAGGCTGTTGTTGTATTAAGGCTTGTGGTTATCTAGAAGAAGGAATATACCAAAATAAGACAACATAGAAACACAGGAGGAGAAAGAGGAAAGGGGGATGAAAAGAGGAAAAAAGGAGCCATAAACAGATGTTGCATCAATCCAGTGGTTAGCTTATTTTCATCAGTATGTCTCAACATAGATACATTTCATGGTGCCCTGTGGGGAATAATGCCGTGAGATCCTGATTTAGACTCTCAGGGTCCTGTTGAAAACCATTTTCCGTGTGATCTACCAGGTAATCTTGTGAGGGCACTTAACACAGTACCCTCCACTCCCCCCCTCAACCTCCCCCCATCCTAAACCAACAGATCTAGAGCCCAAGCGAAGGCCATAAAAAGGCTCCCAAACAAAAACTGGGAGGCAAATTAAGAGCAAATGAGGAGAATAAGATTATTTTGCAAAGTAAATAGAAATACAATAGCTTACGGTATAGGATTTCGTTAGGGGATGATGCAATGTTCTAAAATTGATTGTAATAATGATTGCAAAATTTTGTGAATGAACTAAAAGCCTTGAATTCTATAATTTAAATGAATGAATTGCAGAGTATGTGGATTATTTCTCAATAAAACTGTTACCTCTCCCAAAAAAGTAATCAAATTATGGGCCTAGAAATATCCTTCCAATACATTTCTATCACTGTCCTTTAATCTCATGAAGAAGCATGCTTAAACAATTTTCCCCCTTCTGAAAGAGGAATGGTACCCTATTTAATCTGAAATCAATTTAAATTTTCAAAAAATTACTTATTTATTCTGTGGAGCAGTGACTTCGACCCATACCAGCTCACATGGGATGAGAATTAGGGTCCTCATTTTCAGTGACTCTCTTGTGGGGTTCCTGACCTTTGTAAGCTAATGAATGGGATGCCTCCTATGACTGCACCTATAAATTATAAAGTGTACAACTGTGTCTTCACCATGGCAAAACCAGTAAGCTTACTTCCGCTTTTTATATGTCATAATATCATCCTTAGATTTATTCCTGCACTTTGTTGGCCCCCATGTGATGGAGTCCACAACTGTGGAAGGGTCAGGAGATACCCAGTTTATGAATCACTGTGGGAACTAGTGGGAAAAGAAGTGAGCAAGCTTCTTGCTTTGCCAGAATTCCGCTGAGATGTGAGTATCCAAAGATCAGATGTATGCTTCCCATTTCTACAACACAAATCAGAAAGATGACTGAATGTATGCTTTAAATATGTGACTCTGAAGTCCATGAGGAAGCAGGAAAGGTAAAAGAAGGGAGGGCAAGAGAGACATTTTATAAATTATTAGATTATCAGTATAGATATCAGCTCCTAATTGATTTTAACGGTAGCAAAAATCACTGATGTCAGGGTGTCAGAGCAAATTCTCTGTTTAATTTAAATCCCTCATTATCACAGATTATCTGCTAAAAGAAAACTGGCCCATCATGCCCAGAGCTCTGTTTCCTGCTCTCTTCCCCTCAACTAGAGTCATTAAAGAAAAACGCACCAACAGAATTTTCTTTAAATAACTAGGATACCAGCTCCTTTTCAAGATGCCTTTAAAAGGAATCTGTTCCCTCCCCCCTTCACACACACACAATTTTTAGAATAAGTTCAACTGTTTGTCCTCATAGTTTTTCCACTTGGATAATTTAATCTTACAGTCCAAAAAGGCACATGAAAATTTTTAAAGTTTTCACATAAATTGAATGAATGCTCTTTCCACCTCTGATTTTATATAACTGAGTAGATCCCCAGGTGAATCATGAAACACTCCTGAATAGAAGTTATTTGAAACAATGGTATCTTAGGTAAGCTAAAAGCACCATGGTTATTGCTAAGGCTGGTGCATGAACTATACCAGAGAGTCTGAGATACCCTGTTGGTGTCACAAATGACACTGTGTCGCCTGCATAATGAAGTTCCACAGACGTGACCGTGGCTAGCAAACAGTAAGTTGCTTGGAATAGTGCCAAATTTCAGATTACATGTGCTAACTGAGAGTGAGTGATCCTGGACCTAGATTAGTCACTGATTCTACATTTTTTTTTTCCTCCACCAGGGAAGCTAAGGACTGATAGAATGCCTAACTCCCATTTCTCTACCTTTACCCATTTAGCTCATTTGTAAAAGTGTCGGCTACAAGGAATAGGAAAGATGAAGAGAAAAAAGTAACAGGGAGCATTGCCTATTAAATCTGTTCACCTATGTTTACATTTGGGGATTATAAATTATTTCTTATCCTTGGGTTCACATATGTAATTTTAGTTTGCAAAGTTATTAGGTCTTTACATCTGACATTCTGAAAATGAAAAGAGTCTCTTACATGGCTTTTCATAAATAATACAGCAATTATGAATGTCTGACAGAACTTTTCTCCTACCAAATCTCAGTGGTCTTAAGTTATCAAATAGACCCTAAATCACCGAAAATTAGTAGGACCATAAAATGAATTCACTACTGGCTGAGGCTGTTTATTCTGCACATCTTCCCTGCAAATTTTGGGGGGGGAGTATGATGCTGTTTTAGCCCAAACTCCTCCCTGCAACTAAAATGCATTTCCAAATATATGAAAATAATTCAATAAGTAATTTCTTTAAAAAAAAAAAAACAACAGGGGGTCACATAACCCACCTGTTTCATGCTCTGAGAGAGCACATTTTCTCTTAAAGGAGTGGATAAGTGAATTCCTCATGCCTTTCACTTCGGACCAGCAGAATGAATAAAGTTGGGGTGTCACCACCTGAATATGGAGACCTCACTAAGTTAAATAAAATGTGTGAGGGCTGCAACCACAGCAGCAGTAGGGACATAAATGCCTGGTGTTCTTATGTGACAGCAGGTGCCGCCTCTCACTGACTCTGACTTTTATTGAAATAAAATGCCATGTGACTGAATTCACAAAATGGAGATGCTCTTGCTGGCATCATAGAAGATATTGAATTAGCCTACTAAAGTTCTTTGCCTGTGATCCTTTGTTCCACAACTTCAGTAATTTATGAAAAAGAAGGCAAATTTGTTAAAAAGGGATTTGGGGGGCCGATACCTTTCATCAGTTCTCACGCACAACAGTTTTGACTGTATTCAGTCTTGAGTACCAAGCAAATATTTGAATTTTAGCGAACATAATAGCATGTTAACTGACAACTGAATTCCTTCCTTTTCATTTGGTTGATCTGTCTTCTGTAAACACAACTTGGGTACAATATATATTTTTGCTCCTGGGACACCAACACACTATAAAAATTGTTGAAAATTAGAAGTTGCTAGTGTGTAAAATGTGGATGTCATCCCTGTCTTTATTAATGTATCTTCATTCTAGTCCCTTGGAGTCCACAACACAATCCTTTGTACTTATGATGGGAATATAAATCTACAAGTCTTTTTTTTTTCTTCTTTGGATGAAGAAAATTATTTCAAGTATTTTCTTTTTTACTTGAAAGGCTAATCTCACATTAATTATATAATACAATTCAAAACTAGCCCATTAGGTACATAAACTCTAATGCTCAATAAACTGAGGAATAGTGAAAACAATCAGGATTAAAATATACATGGGTCAAATAAACTAGATACTTCAGTTTTTAGTTTAGAAACTGTAGAAGTAAGAATTCTAGCATTATATTCTTAGAGATGTTTATTTCTTATTTATCGGTAGAAACAAAAAAGAACTTGCTAAGCATCTCCAGAAATATTACCAAATGGGAGAACATTCTTAAAAAGGCATTTATTCTAAGCTCAATTAACTATAGTAAAATTTTATTTTGTTTAAAGGTTTACAGCTAATTCATTCAGTCATGGTACATTATTTAAAATGCACTAGCAAATCTATTTTTTCAAGAAGAACTTCACTACCACAGTCACATTTGTCTGCAGGAATATTATAACACCTTGTGTGACTTGAATTATGAACATCTATTATTTTAATTTGCATCCAATTAATTCTGTTTGTGTTCTAATTTCAGCTAAAAATTCTTCAATTTATCAATGTTCTGCAGCTCCTATCTTTAATAAATTAAATGTATCCATTGCCATGAAAGGAGTATTCAAGCAGCATAAAATAAGAACCATGTTATAAAAATTAATTGACTTTCACTTTGATAACTAAATCTTCTTCTAATTGCCTAGCTAGTTTTTCTCCCCTTTGTATTGTGGAAGCCCCTCTTCTGGCCACTTTTAAAGTTAATGAATTTGAAACACAATGTGTTTTGTAGGGGTGAAAAATACAACCTGTTAGAAGCGCTAAAGCTCCAGCTGAAAATCAGAAAAGCAAAGCGTTATAAGAGGCGCTCTGAGTAGAACACTTCCTGCAAACAAATTGAGCCAGGAGTATAATATAACAATTGCTTTTATATCCTTTTTCAAGAATGTGAAATGTAATCTTTCTGCCAGAACCAAGTAACAACAAAAGGCTCATTAACTGCATGCCGATGGCTAGTGGTTTCATTGCTTTTAATTTAGAATGCTCATGTTTCATTTTACATATGATGCAAGAACTTCTCTTCGGCAGGCAAAGTCTAATCAGTCTAAATTAAAGGAAAGTAACATGCTCCTAAACAATTTGGCATAAACCAAAATTTGTTCAAAACTAGTTTATTCAGTGCACTTTCACTTCTTAAAAAAGATTCAGTAAACTTCCTCTGTGGTTGGGACACAAAGTTTTAAAATAATGTCATAAAGTTGCTTGTCTAACATTTTTGGCTTGCAAAGAGAATATAAGACAGGTAAAAGTAAAGCTTTATACAAGAATTTAGAAAGCCATAAATTATTTACATATGACAGACACACATATGTGTGTCATTTATGTTACATGTATGTCATACCCATATTTTTATATGCAAGTGATTTTATACCCATATTTTTAAAAAGCCATCTAATCATAATGATGCACCATGTGTACCCATTGATGCTGCCCATTTTATTACTGAATTTTTTATTTTTACTTTTGAAAATAAACTATAAAACCACTGTTTCCCATTTTGAGATGTTTGTAATAGGATTCATAATATAAACAATGCTGCGAGTTTTCATATGACTTATAAGAGCATAAAAGAATCTTTTGTTGGCAAAATCTCCATAAAGACAGTGTATCTGGAATAATGTACATAAATAGCATGTACTTACCAATTCTCTCGGACCATATGGCTCACAGAAGGTGACAGCATTGCCATGCATAATTGCACCACACTGTTCTCCAGTCTCACAGTTGTTACATTCAACCCTGTGAGAACAGAGAACGCACCCCCAGCCTGAGAATTAAGTAGCACAAAGTGGTTTATTGCTCAGGTAAGGAAAGATGTAAGTTACTGTTAATCGGTTCAAATCAACATTTTGGGGAAGGTTATATATTTTTTTGTATTGTGACATGTTTCTGCAACATGAAACCAGGAAGGCTTGAACTAAAATCCCTGCTCTTTTGGTCACTCGCAGTGGTGGGCAAGTTACTTAATCTCCCAAAGTTTTGGTCTTCTCACCTGTACAATGAGGATAATACTGACCTAAATCTCACCTGAGGATTAAACAAGAGAGTGCATGAAACACAGAGTACAGAACCAATCTCCTAGTAGGCACTTAATAATGGCAGATGGTTGTTTTTATTAGTAATTACATATAATATATACCATATCCAATCAAGGATGTTTGCAAATATTAACGTCAAACAAAGTAATACACACTTAGGTAATGAACTAAAACTTGTATCTCTGAAAACACAATATGTTTTACCAATTTTAATTTTCTTTTGAGTTGTTATAAGCATAAATGTTTAAAATTACTGTCTTCAAATAAATCTGAATGTCTATAAAATATACCATGCTAAAAATAATGGAATCAGATTATATTTAATTTACATATTAATATGAAATATATACAAATTCTAAATCAAGCAAATTTTGGATACTGAGTTGATACATTAACCTTGCAAATAATTTAATTAGCTATTTTTTTACTACTTTAAAATGAAGTGGTCAATACAATCTTAGGACAGAATCTCAAATATAAATTTATCCATGTTTTTAGTAGAAATTGAAGGTATGAAAATTCTGGATTTGACTTTGCATATTTACAGTAACACAGTGCTCTGCATGGTGACATCTCAACCTACAATCATTACATACCTAACATGTAGATAGATAATCCATGTTTCCTCTGTCTGAACCTCAGACCACATGAGAGCTATATTTCATGCAGAAAGGACGTTTTCAGAGTTTCACATTCTAGGGGCCAAACATTGTGGAAAGGGCAGCATGCCCTTTGTTTTGGAGATTACCGTGTTTCACCCTTTCAACTATTTGCTAATTTCAGAGAAAGAGGGAGTAGGAATTCCCATTCAAGGAGGAAGAAGACAAAAGTGTAAAAAGATACCAGATATCCCATAAAGCCAAGAAGCAGAAGCACAGTAAATAAGTGAAAACTTAGCAAATAAATGTTAAGTATTTCCTACATGTGAATTGCATGGATTAAGTGATTGGTATTATTCTTTTGAGCTGTGTTCCCATAAGCAGATCAATAATGTCAAGAACCTTTGATTTTTTTTTTTTTTAGAATAAACAGAGAACAATTTCTGATATGAAATTTAAAATGCCAGTACTCATAGCATCACAAATCTTAGTAGGAGATTTAAGCCTTCTCCCGATTACTGTGAGCAAAATTCTAAAAAAAATCTTTGACATTGTAAAAGACATAATAGTAGCTTCATAAAGGTGATAAACGGATCACGGTTTTATGCCTGACATGTTGTATTCCACAAATATCTGTTGAATGAAGGAATATAAGAAAACTTCATAAACAGTACTGCTATTAAAGGTTGAGATCTTAGAATAGGACCTGCACAAGGCTAACATGATGTGTCAGTGTGTTAGCTATAATAATAATAATATTAATATATTATATATAATTATAAATTATATTTTATTATAAATTTTCACCATTTTCATCTAGAACTGGTATACTAGGTTTTTTCCCCACAGAGAACCTATTACATGAACTTCTTATTACACTTTTTCTATCTTTAAATTGTACATTAATGTTTTCAAGGAATGTGACTGTGATAAAAGTACAGAAGTAACACAAAAATTTTAGTGGGGTTCTTACTTAGTGATAGATGAGGATTATTTGGCCTCCAGGTCATTGTGAAATGGCTTGAGAGAAACATCAACTTTGAAAGAGAAAAATTTTAAAAATGTTCAACCCTCACAATGACTATCTGCCATTTTCCTTCAGTGACTGTAAACTAAAATCTTCGTTGTTGGTGAAAAGCTGGAAGATTTTCCTCTAAGATCAAAAACAAGACAAGGATGCCCACTCTTGCCACTTTTATTCAACATAATACTAGGAATTCTACCCACAGTAATCAGACAAGGAAAAAAAAAAGGCACCCAAATTGCTAAGGAAGAAGTAAAACTGTCATCTTTTGCAGATAACATGATACTATATACAGAAAACCTTAAAGACTACCAAAAAACTATTAGAACCAATAAATTAATTCAGTAAAATTGCAGGATACAAAATTAATATACAGAAATCCATTGCATTTCTATACACTAATAACAAACTAGCAGAAAGAGAATTAAAAAAATAATTCTACTTACAATTGCAACAAAAAGAATAAAATAAAATAATCCCATTTACTATTACATCAAAAAGAATAAAATACCGAGGAATAAGTTTAACCAAGAAGGTGAAAGACCTGAACTCTGAAAACTATAAAATATTTATGAAAGAAACTGAAGATGACACAAATAAATGGGAAGATATACTATGCTCATGAATTGGAAAAATAAATATCGTTAAAATGTACGTACTAACCAAAGAAATCTATAGATTCAATGCAATCCCTATCAAAATGCCAATAGCATTTTACACAGAACTAGAAGAAATAATCCTAAAATTTATATGGAATCACAAAAGACTCCAAAAAGCCAAAGCATTGTTGAGGAAGAAGAACAAAGCTGGAGGTATCACAATTCCAAAATTCAAGATATACTAATCAAAACAATATGATACTAATACAGAAACAGATACAGAGATCAATAGAACAAAATAGAAAGCCCAGAAATAAATCCATACTTATATGGTCAATTAATCTGTGACAATGGGGGCAATAATACACAATGGGGAAAAGACAGTCTTTTCAACAAATGGTGCTGGGAAAACTGGACAGCTACATGCAAAGAATGAAACTAGGTCACTTTCTTACATCATATACAAAAATAAACTTAAAATTGATTAAAAACCTAAATGTGAGACCTGAAATCATAAAAGTCCTAAAAAAAAACATACGCAGTAAACTCTTGGACATGGGCTTAGCAATATTTTTTTGGATCTGTCTCCTTAGGCAAAGGCAACAAAAGCAAAAATAAACTACTGGGACTACATCAAACTAAAAAGCTTTTTCACAGCAAAGGAAACCATCAACAAAACAAAAAGGCAACCAAGTGAACAGAAGAAAATCTTTGCAAATGATACATCTGATAAGGGGAAAATATCCAAAATATATAAAAACTTATACAACTCAACACCAAAAAACTAAATAATACAATTAAAAATGGGCAGAGGATATGAACAGACATTTTTCCAAAAAAGACATAGAGAGGGACAACAGATGTATGAAAAGATGCTCAATATCACGAATCATCAGGGAAATGCAAATCAAAACCGAAAAGAGATATCACCCTCACATCTGTCAGAATAGCTAATCAAAAAGACAAGAAATAACAATTGTTTGTGGAGAAAAGAGAACCACTGTGCACTGTTGGTGGGAATGTAAATTGGTTCAGTCTCAATGGAAAATGGTATGGAGGTTTCTCAAAAAATTAAAAAAAGAAATACCACACAAACTAGTAATTCTACTTCTGGATATTTTCCCAAAAAAACAAAAATATTAACTCAAAAAATATTAACCGAAAAAGATAAATGCACCACTATGTTTATGGCAGCATTATTCACAATGCCAAAGATTCGGAAGCAATCTAAGTATCTATCAATAGATAAATGGATAAAGAAGATGTGATACACACACACACACACACACACACACACACAAACACACATACACACACACAGGAGTAATACTCAGCCATAAAAAAGAATGAAATCTAGCCATTTGTGACCACATAGATGGACCTAGAGGGTATTGTTGTAACGGAAATAAGTCAGACAGAGAAAGACAAAGACCATATAATTTCACTTACATGTGGAATCTAAAAAAAAATAGAAACAAACAGAAAGAGATTCATAAATAAACAGAGCTGGTGGTTGCCATGGGGTGGAGGAGGAATGATATAAATAAGTGAAGGGAATTGAAAGTTACAAACTCCTAGTTATAAAATAAATAAGTCACAGGCATATAAGATACAGCCTAGGGGGTATAGTCAATACTGCTGCAATAATTTTATATGGTGACAGATGGTAACTATACTTATCATGGTGATGCATTTCATAATGTCTATAAATGTCAAATAAGTATGTTGTACACTGGAAACTAATATAATATTATGTCAACTATACTTCAATTTTAAAAATATAAGATAAACAGGCTAATTAATTAATAACAAAAGCATCACTGATGATACAAAGTCTGAGGCTTGAGGTTTGAATTCCCACAGCAATCATCATTCTACCTACAAATATTGATCATCACTTTCCAAATCAACTGTATATCAGAAAAGTAACACACGCCCTTCCCTACAGCTTTTATGAAATGGGATTCAGGTGCCACCTAGAAGTCTGTATATTGTTTCAGGGTGATTTTAACATAGATGGCCTACAGTCTGGCATTAAGGAACCAGTGATTAGATAACAGACGTGTGATGCGTTTGATTTTGATTTTGATTTTGTAAGATAACAGAAGTTAAACACAAGAAAAAGCAAACAGATAACAGCCCTTCTCCCCACTTGGCTCAACAAGCCTTCCACACCTTTTTCTTCTTCATTGTGCTATATAGATCCAGAAACTTGAAATAAAATTTATAAAGTCATTGGTACCCTGTTGAACTTGAAGATTTAGAATTACCATGTATTTAGAATTACTCACTGGGCTGCTGCTACTTGGAAGAACGATGGCTTCAACAAGGATTGATGGAACAAATCCATCAACTTTCTACCAACGTCTTTTAAATGTCCTTTGCTTGAATTTCTCAGTCTGAGAAATTATTATAATTTATCCTGAATGCCCATGCCTCTGGGTGGCCAAATCCAACAGACTCTTGGCTGCCAATGTGTTATTTATTCATTCATCATTCATTAATTCATTCATATAATTAACAAACTTGTATTAAGGACCTATAGGCACTGTGGTGAGCTTTACTGGTACAAAGACCAATAAAACAGCATCATTTTCAGAAAAAGCAGAGAAACAAGCACACAATTACAATATAGGGTGCCAATGCAATGGTGTAACTGTTTATGGCCTTCTTTTATGTGCCAGATATTCTAAAGCCCACGTAAATTTCTCAACCTCTCTATAAGACCGTTGTCAGTGTCCTCGTTCTACTGATAAGAAAACTGAGCTTCAGAGAAGTTAAACATTTGCTTGTCACCCAGCTGCAAAGATGACAGAGTTGCAATTTGGCCCCGGGCCCGCTAACTCCAATGCCCATCACATTTTCCATAGCTCCTCACTCCTTATAACAGGAGTATGTACTGGCTATGATGGCACCTAACTCAGACGGAGGACGGAACGGAAAGTTCTCAAAGGAGGTGGTCCCAGATCTGGTCCTGAATGAGAACTGGGAGTTATTTAAGCAAGGAAGAAAGGTGAGGGTGTGATAGGGCACAAAGAACACAGAGATTATGACACACAAGTAGAACTGCCACTTTAGTGAACTAGTATGACTGCAACCACACTGGTACATACAGAAGGGTGGCAAAGGATGGCACTGGAAAGTGGGAACCAGTTCATGGAAGGCCTCGTGCACCATTTACAAAGTGATAGGTGTTATGCTACTAGTTCTACAAACAATGTCTCAATAAATTCATATAAAACCCCCTCCCTCCATTTTTAATCCCCATTGAGAGGATGTTAAAACTGAGATTTAGAAATATGAAATGACTGTCCAAGGTTATACACCTTATAAATTAAAGAAGTGGGATTAAAACTCTCATTCTATTTCCAAAGTCATGATACAAATCCAACTTTCAGTAAAATTACTCTAGCAAATGATGCATTTGAAGTAGAAAAAACCAGGACTACTGATGTAACACAAGTAAGATGTGACAGTGCCTTGAAATAAGGTAGAGATGGAGAAAAGTGGGCACTTTCTAGAGTATTCTTATTCAATAGAAACATAATGTAAGCCACATATGTAATTTTCAACTTTCTAACAGCTACATTTAAAAGTAAAAAGGGGGGTGCTTGGGTGGCACAGTTGGTTAAGCATCCAACTCTTGATTTTGGCTGAGGTCATTATCTCAGGGTCGTGAGATCAAGCCCTGCACCGGGCTCCACACTCAGCGTGGAGTCTGCTTGAGATTCTCTCCTTCTCTCGCTCTGCCCCTCCCCCAGTCCATGCACGCTCTCTCTCTCACTAAAATAAATAAGATCTTAAAAAAAAAAGTAAAAAGAAACAGGTGAAATTAGTTTTAATAATATTTTATTTAACTCAATATATTCAAATTATATTTTAACATGTAGTTAATGGAAAATTATTAATGACATAGCTTACATTCTTTTTTCATACTAAGTCTTCAAATTGTGGGGTGTACTTTATACTTATAGCACATCTCAATCCAGACTAGCCACATTTCAAGTGCTCAACAGCTTATGTGACTAGTGGCTGCCATTACTGGACACCACAACCCTAGAGAATTACAGGGCTTGGAAACTGACTGCTCTCTGGTTCTGCCCATAACTGGAGACGACCAGCTGACAATGGTTACATGTACCTGAACTTCAGAGAAAGGAGATCATCACTGATAACGACAGTTTAAGATGTATGGTTGAAATCACAGGAGTGCACGGGGGTCAGGAGAGAGGAAAGGATCTTACAAAGTGAGAAAAGAAGAGGTCCAAGAATGGATCCCAAGGGAACAATCAATCATATTGCCTTTAGTCTGGTTTCTGGAGAGCTCTAACCATCATCATGACCTTTCAGTGTGTAGCAGTCTGAGCTTATCTCCTCTTCCTTTTCCATGATTATTGGCAGTGGGTTCATTTTGGTTCCTAAAAATCTTGTGTTGCTCATCAAGGTGACTTTCCTAATAATGAATCTATAACATGACATTCCTTATATTTTTTCTATAAAGTGAAGCATTGTAATACTATGCATAGAAATGCCATTATCAGAAAGGAAAAGACACCATAATTTCATCACGAAACAATGATCTTAATGGAGACCAGACAGTACAAAGGACAAGAAAAAGTGACACACGTCAGAAAGAGAAGGTAAATTTCGAAAACCTACAGATGTAAACAAACATTTAAACTGTGGCCTAACAATTGAATTTTCTCAGGAAAATGACCGGCTTTGTAAAGTCAGGTAGCATATTCTTCAGAGATTGGTGGGAAGAAGGAAGTTTTAAATAATCCAGTTAAACAGACTTTTTTTTTTCAATTTAAAAAGGAATGTGACCTCCCAGGCTAAGGATTAGAAATGAATTGCTTCTCTGCCTAATAGTTAAAGTAACCCTGAATATTCCCCTAATCTAAGAAAACTTCCCCCTTCTTTTCCCTTTTCCCACTATGAAAAACAGAACATAAAAATCTGACAAATACCATGAGGCATCATATGAACCGCATACCTCAAAATATATTCTGCCACGAACAGTGTGATTAAAAGACAATTTAAGGTAAATGCTTGCTATCCCCAAAGACCATGCAAAGCCTGAATCTATTAAGCCCTCTCTGAACCCATTTATCATCTGCTTAGGTTCCACCTGAAGCTTATCTATTACTAGGGTTTACAGATCATTGCACGTTCAAGTTAGAGGGCATCTGAAATATCACTGAGTCACATCCTCATTTTACAAATGATAGAACAGGACTAGAATTCAGGTTCCCTGACTCCCTGTCCAACATTCTTCCCAGGCCACTCTAAAACAGTCAGCAAGAGGAAAGAACTCTAATTCTCTAGAAACAATGTGCACTTAAGAAAAATGTTTGTCATTCTTTTTACTATCAGAGTTTATTTTGAAAAGCTACGATGACTTTTCTTAAAAGTTTTTTTTTATTTGGTAAAAGGATTTTGTTATGAAGATGTACAAAAATAAGAAAAATATCATAGACATCACAGGAAATGTTAAGAATGAATTTGACTGAAGTACATCATCAAATTCAATATTCTTTTGCTTATGTACAACCTTAGATAATTCATCACAATTTTATTTTATTTTTTATTAGATTTTATTTATTTATTCATGAGAGACAGACAGAGAGAGAGAGAGAGAGAGAGAGAAAGAGAGAGGGAAGCAGAGGGAGAAGCAGGCTCCCCAAGGGGCAGGAAGCCCGATGCGGGACTTGATCCCAGGACCCTGGGATCATGACCTGAGCTGAAGGCAGACACTTAACCATTTGAGCCATCCAGGCACCCAGATAATTCATCACAATTTTATACATAGACTATCACACTTCTTTTTTCACTCACAGAAACATAAAAGAATCAGTAAACATAAAGGCGGGTACTTGTTGACCAACACATCTAGGGTCAAACCATAAACATAAAAGTAAAAGAGAAAAAAAGAAATGCTTTGAACCAAGGTTTTGTTTTTCACTATAACAAGCTCCTTGGCAATTTGAAACTTGTTATTTGGTGTCAAGTCTCTTTGTTTTTTATTATTTAGGTTGCTGTGTTTGTCTGGGATAAAGAATTATATGTGATGTGCATTTATGCTGTAGAGTATACCTCTGAAGGTATAATTAAGTTTTCAATCCTGATTGAAAAATTATTAGGCTGGAAAACATGCCAACTACCCGTTCAGTAGGCACAGAGGAAGCTGAAGTGAAATGTCCCTGGAGGATGCGGCCCCCATGTAATGCAGTAACTCACTTTTTAGGACTTTTAGGATGCAGGAAAGAGGAGGAGAATTAATGAGAAAATTGGGCTCCTTCACACAACAGGAGATTTATGAATGGTTGTTGGTGACATCATCCTCATAACAATAAATAAATAATTGAAATATTATTTTCTCAAGAGCAGTCTAATTACATGGCTCATTCTTCTTTTTAGAGCAGAGTGAAATCACTCAGCCTTTAGTCAGTCATTCTGCTGAGACAAGTTAATCACCTGGAAACTCACTGACAATCAGTTATCATCAAATTCTCATTTGAGATACATGTCATTTGTCCCCAAGATCGAGGACATCGGATTATCTCTCCAGAATTTATTGCCTCTGAAAAAGTCAGTGTCTGGGACTCAGCTTCAAAGAAAAATCCAGCATTCTATGAACCAGAATTGTGGATCTACCAGCATTTCTGAATGGAGATATTAAAATAATCTTAATATGTGTACTGAATAGAAAAAGTATTTTAAAATGGAAAAGGGAAAAGAAAAGAAAAATCTCTTGACCGCAAGGATAACAGGACTTTTCTCTCAGGAACCGCTCACACAGCATGTCTGACAAAATCTGATGTGTGAGTCTGCAAGGCAAGGACAGATCAGGGACTGGTGAATCCACCAAAGTAAATGGGACCCTGAGGGCCATTTGGTAGCTAGGCAGTCAGCTGACTTCCTCTGGAGACACCAAAGCTCCTGGTACTTTCCATTAAAACCTCAACAACCAGAAGATTCAACTTTTGACCACATTTTATACTAAAGAGACAACGTTTCATAATGAAGAGGGCATAACTATTTTCCTGTGAAAGATTAAGCTTAAAAAAAAAAACCCTATTCTCTTTGTAAATGTAGAATATTTTTAGAAAAACAGCAAGGAAAGTTCACTCCATAAGACTGAGAATAATATCACCTTCAACGATGTCATGCCTTTTTTTTTTTTTTTAAGAAGCTAACACATGCCCTCAATGTGAAAATGACAAACCCCATTTACGGCTCATCCTCATTACTTCTCACTGAGGAAGCTAAGAGAGCTCTTTTTATTTCACTAGGGAGTTTTAAATTTTGATCTCTCCTTTGTTAACAGGTACAATGACAAATATTATTTGGGTTGAAAATAACCCTTCTAATACCCTACTACTGCATGCAATATTCTGACCTCCTACTATGGTGAATTCCACTACATGCTGCTTGAAGAAATATTTTCTCCCTTGTTTCAAATGTACTTGACATTTAATTCCATTGAGTGAGCTCTTACTTCTGTCATCTAAAATAGAGATTAAAGAAGGAAATAATAAGCCTCAAGATTCACACCTTATTTTATTGGTAGGACACCTCCTGGTTAACCTTTCTATTGTAGATGAAGCTTTTCCCCAGAGCAATGACATCATGGTAGGAAAAGAAGAGGAAGGAGGGGGAGGAAGCAGGAGAGGAAGGCTAGAGGAGAATTTTGTAATAAAAGAAAAAGTGATTAACAAAAGAGAAGAAAGAGCGAGAAAGAGTGGGAAGAGGTGAAGAAGTCAAGAGTGTGGAAGCGAGAGAAAAAGCAGAGGATGCACATAAGATCAGAATATTGGACCATTAAACTCTAAAAAAAACATCAAATTATAATTTCCTAACTCACAAATATACGGATATATTAGAGGTTCTGGCAAAGGTATGTCATCAGAGAAAAGATTTATTTTGCCTGACTGTTCTCACATATTCATGATCTCCCTTGGTCACCTGCTCTTGAAAAAAAATGTAAGGTTTGGGCTCTGTGTTACACTGGGTAAGTCTATGAGGTCATATGTCTTCTATGTGATCATCATGACCAACAAAGTCTCTTGGAAATCCTTCAGCAGTGCCATAGAGACCTTGGTGTCCGTGGCTAGTACCCCCTTCACCCAGTGCTGTCTTACTGCCCCTGAGCCTGCTGGACCTTGAGCAAAGTGGATGGACTTTTATCCAGTTTCCTTCCCAGTGACACCATTCATCGGTCTAACTTTTTTTTTTTTTCTGATTTCTTGGAAACCACTTACATTGTGTTTCTCACACCTGGCTACTAAGTGGGGTCCTCTCTGTTTTTGTTTTTTCTTGGCGGGGGGGTCCAACATACCAATGAACTATGAAGTTATTTTACTGCTTGCTTGACTTGTTTTCTCTTATGTGCTAAACTTTTAATCACTGAATAAAGCTCCAGCTAGAAAAACTCACCCCCTCATCCTAAAACCTCTGTTTTTTTATAGTCTTTGTTCAGACAGTTCTTTTTCTCAAAGAAAATAAATTGTGATAAGCCAAATCACCCATGTTTTTGCTCTATTTGAGAATAATTGCTCCAATAAATTAGTATTTTCAAGAGACTATCAGATGCAGCAGAGTCTGTGATCTCCCTTTCGCTGATCATTTACAGATACAAATGGAAGTGTTCTAGTATTTTCTTGATTCAGGCAATCTTACACAATGCCACCCATGGCTTTAGCTTCCTTAGCTACAAACTGAGGGGCTTTCTGTATGATAAACCCATGGGCAGAGGTCTTCATGTATCAGAGGATCCGAGACAACTTCATTTGCGTCTTTCTTCTTGATATCTCATATCCCTGTCGGCAACACAACTTACTCATCTAAGATGCTTCTTCTAAGGACTGACTCCTGTTCTTCCCTGGTCTCTGCTGAAAAGGACATCTCTGCTATTATTATTGTGCTGGAGGGAAAACATCTGTTGTTGTCAGGTTGCCATTTATCATCATGTTTTCTAACAGTCCCATGTTTCCCACTAGAACATCAGAGCCTAGTGATATTACAGCTCAAAATGCCTTCTGTGATCTTCAGAAAACAAGCATTAAAGGGATAATCTGTTAAGCAAAACAAGGACTCCTGCTTGACTTTGTAATTGCATGGAGGATAAAGACACTTCTTAAGAAAACTTAAGTCGTTTTTCAGAAATCATTCACTTTTTAGTTCCTCTAACCCTGTTTCTCTCTGAACTCTTCCTAACTGCAAGTTATGAATCAATAATGCCTCCTCTTTCTTTTTTTCTCATTTTCTTATTATTGCTAAATTTTTTAATTGAGGTAAATTTGCACACGGTGAAATATATAGACCTCCTGCTTTGACAACTGCACACATCTATGTAACCCAGGCCCCTAAGATATATATAACATATTTGTTAACCCCAGAAAGCTCCCCCTGCCCTTCCCAGTCAATCTCCTATCCCGGAAACAATCACTAATCTAATTTCTAGCACTTTAGATAATTTTAGCCTATTCTAGATTTCATTGAAGTGGAACCACATAGTTAAGATTAAATAAATAAATAAAATCTTTAAAAAAAAAGAACTATTTTGGGTCTGGCTTCTTTCATTCAACATAGAGTTTTTGAGATTAAACCGTGCTGTTTCAACTATCAACAATTCATTCCTTTTAATTGCTGAATAGTATTCCATTGTGTGGATATATCACTGTTTATCTATTGTCCTGCTGATGGGTACCTGGGATGCTCCCAGTTTGGGGCAATTAGTTATGTTTCCTTTTAATAAAACAAAATCAAAATTGTGCTCCATTCATATGAAATACGGGCAGTGCTTATATCATACGAAAATAGTTTAATTTATAAAAAGGAACTATGAAAGTATAGTTGATGTACAAGTAGTAGATGCTTAAGTGAAATGTTAATGAGATAAAACTTATTTGTAAGTCCTTAATTTCTTCTAACTTTAATTATATGAGGGTTTCTTCTCACTTCCCTTTTTTTTTTTTAAAGACATTATTTACTTGAGAGAGAGAGTAAGCAAAAGAGAGAGAGAGCTCGAGCAGGGGGTGGAGGAGTAGAGGGAAAGGGAGAAGCAGACTCCCTGCTGAGCAGGGAGCCTGATGCAGGACTCGATCCCAGGACCCTGGAACATGACCTGAGCCAAAGGCAGACACTTAACCGACTGAGCCACCTGGGCGCCCAGTCACCTCCTCTTTTTTGGAGGTTGGAAGATTGTCTCTCTATGAAAAAGACACTCATGATCCCTTCCATCATATAACACAATCATATGATACTGGAGAGTTGTCTGCAGTGCTGATAAATTGGTACTAGTCTCGCCCCCTTGCAGGCAGTGGCACATTCAAATCGGTGAAGTTACCACTGCGGTGTAGAGGGAGACCTGCGGTCCAACATCAGGGAAAGGAGAAGTAGAGAAGCCTCACTCCCAACAAGCCTGAGCCCCCACTATATTCCCCTAAGGGGGTTTTTGTTGTTCTTTTCATTTGTAACTTGACTTGTCATCTCTCATTCAAACAAAGCAATGAGAAGTGCCTGGGGTGGGGGGATACAGTGCCGCTTTACTAGCAGAGGTATTTGGGGAACAAAGAGCAGAAGGACTCTATGCTCCTCATTTCAGAGAGGTAGAAGGACCCTAGCTGTGTAAACCAGAGCATAGCATCGCCAAGATGCCCATGGCCCAGATCCAGGAGCAGCAGAACAGTTTCCTTGCCCTCAAGCCGTCATCAAAACAGAGCCATGCCCTGAAGGGATGGTTATGACAAGGACAAAAGCTGTCTGTGTGGATCAGTCACCAAAGACGAGACAGGGAGACACCACGGGTAACTGCAGGGACAGATGCCTAGGAGACCAGAGGCACATCTTCATACCACCCCTGGCTCTGCAGCAATAAATCCTCTGAAACTTTGTTACAGCATCAGAAAATGGGAGAGGGTGAGCCAAAGGTGACTGAAATTAAGTTTTCACCACTGGTACGAGGGGGACAATAAAAAGAAATTAAGTTGGGTTATGAAAGAATAAAAAAGTTTTATTTCTCTGATGCCCAAGTTTGTGGAGAGAATTTACATTTGTGTAAGCATAAACAATTTCTGGAAGGACTGGAAGAAACTAACAGTTGTTGCCCCTGGAGGAAGGGAATATAGGTGTAGTGTGGGAGGAAGGCTTATTTTTATCATTTGTTTTTTAATATTATTGGACTTTTTGCCAAGTACATTTATTAATTTTTCAATGAAATCTAATATTTAAACTAAGTAGACAGACAGGACATTCAATGCTGAATTGATGGAAAAAAAGTTTCTTGGTTCTCTTCCAACTGCTGCCAAACACTTGGAAAAGTAACTGGGATGTTATGTTCATTCATAGTAACAGTCATATTGTTTTATGTTCCTTGTTTTTTAGGTACAGTAATTTGTACATGAGATAATAAACTTGGCCATCAAAAAGTACAGGTAATGGAGTGAAAAAAAATTTGATTTTATTAGATGAAGTTAATGGAAGCAAATAAGTTGTGAGCGATCAATTTTTAAACGGCTCCTCCTCTCCCTCACCGCACAGACATTTCTCCTTTAGCTTGTCCTTAAAAATTACAAATTAAATAACACATATGATGATTTTCAAACCCGCGGGCAGAAACATGCTTATAAAACCAGTACATTTTTCTCTTGTGGCAAATTCTCTGATGATGTATTTAGTCACGGGAATTTGGCCAGAAGCCGAGCCCCAGACCCTCTGTTGTATGTGGTGGGGGGCCCAGATTTCCAGAGTCGGCCCCAAGGTTTTCTCCTTCTCACACTGTCAGAGTTGCCCAGTGATTTCTAATTCTTCGGGGGTGAAGAGAATCAAAGACAAGACAATAAAGAGCAAAACTCACATGCCAGTACGTGTTCCAAGAAAACAGATTTCAGGAGAGTCAAGTCTACAGAGTTCCAAAATAAAGTAGAGCTTCGTTACTTTACTCTGATGTCCGTTTTTCATCCAAACGCAAAGAGGGAAGATTTGAGGACTCGCTTAAATAAATTGGTTGATGATTTTTAAACTAATAATGATTTGGGGTCATTTGTGGGCTTAGAGCAGGCGAGGAGAACAATGCACAAGTCCAGCACAGGAGGAAGACAGGAAGGGAGAGAGGGAAGGAGGGAGAGGAGAGGTGAGGGAGGGACAGAGAAAGAAAGAAGGAGAGAAGAGAAGGAGGGAAGGGGAACAGGTAGGGCAGGAGAGAGAGAGAGAAGAGAAGAGGGGAAGAAAGCACCTTTACCGAGCACCTACAATGCCAGCTGTGGCGCCAGACCTTTGCAGGCTCATCAAACTAGAACAATGCTGTAAAAACGGTCTTCGTCTCACTTCTACTGACCAGGAGACGGGCTCAGCGTGGTAAAGGAAGCTTCTCGCTTTTCTCAAGGTACTCTGCCGGCCCGTGGCGAGCTCGAGAGTCAGACGAGACACGCCTGACATCAGAACCTCTGCCACCTTTTGCTCAACAAAGTCATCTCCCAAAGGATGAGAGGTTCATAGCTGGGGCTTTTCTTTTTAATCTTAAAGGGGCTACGGGAAGGAGACTGTGGGCAATAAGGGTTAAAGTAAAATTACTCTGAAGCATATTTGATAGAAAACAGAAGTACGTGGCTTTTTAAAGTTAATAAAAGGTGTTTTTGTTTTTCAAGTGGGAAAAACCTTAGCTTAAGTGAAAGGGACACAAAATCCATAACTTTGGTCAAGGAAGCATATATCGGATCAGTCATGAAAACGGGTGAAGCAAAATCAATCACGTTTTATTGATTTCAAAAACAAGAGAATTTGAACCGCATAAAAGTCACATTTTGTATCTGTCAAGAAAACTCAGTGAAGACAATGAATTAGCTTGACAGAAATGAACTTGCCTTGAAAGAAACAAATCATCTGATAACATCCATGTTAATGGAATATAAAACCCCAAATGTCAGGAGGAGGAGAGAACGTTTCCTGGGTACAGGCAGTGCTTAGAAAGTTTCGTTGGCCTCTTCCTAATAAAGCTTTTCAATTTATTTTAAGAAGTTTGTATTTAGGATATGTTCACAGGGAAGTGAAATTTTATTGATAAATTATATCTTAAATGGCATACAAATTATGAGACTTTATGACTCTGTGCAGTCTGATTTTTACTGGATAGTATGTAGATCGGTACTTCTTTCTAAAAAAGACAGAAGTTCCTCCATCTAGTACTGAAGCACCAGCCCTCTCTATATGTCATCTTCAACACTCAGGGTCAAAGACCACTTTCTCCAAGAAAATCCCACCAGAGTCGTCTTTTTTTTTTGGAAGGACAGTACGTATGTGTGTTATTTGTACCCCTCTATTATACTTAAGAATTTCTATCCTGGATTATAAGGTTTTTAAAAATATGTTCTTAGTATATCCTCTACTAAATATAAGCTACTTGGGAGAAGGAACTCTATCTCTTTTTAACTTACTGTATACATAAAGTGATTATTGCTTAATATTTGTTGAACAGTGAAAATAAAGAAAAACAGACATGAATATCATATGCTGACATTTGAGGATGGAATTCTAGCCTTTTTTTAATTTTTAAATTTGAGTATAGTGGACACATAATGTTACATTAATGTCAGGTGTACAACATAGTGCTTCAGCTTCGTATGTGTACTGTTCTGCTCATCACGAGCGTAGCTACCGTCTGTCACCATACAATGCTATTACAATATCGTTGACTATATTCCCTGTGCTGTACCGTTTATTCCCATTCTATAACTGGAAGCCCGTATCTCCCACTCCCCTGCACCCATTTTGCCCATCCCCCCCTTCCCTCTGGCATCCATCGGTTTGTTCTCTGTACTTATAGGTCTGATTCTGATTTTTATTTGTTTATGATTTGTTTATTCATTTGTTTCATTTTTTAGATTCCACATAAGTGTGAAATCACATGGTATTTATCTTTCTCAATCTGACTTATTTCCCTTAGCGTAATACCTTCTAGGTCCATCCAGGTTGTTGCAAATGGCCAGATCTCAACCTTTGTTATGGCTGTGTAATATTGTATCTCACACACACACACACACACACACACACACACACACACACACACACATATCCCCGCCTTCCTTATCCATTCACCTATCAACAGACATTTAGGTTACTTCCATATCTTGTTTCTTGTAAATAATGCTGCAATAGACATAGCAGAGCATATATCATTTGAATCAGTATTTTTCACTTTCTTTCTAGCCTTGAGCATTGTTTGGATTTTGGTTGCAACTTGAAAGTTTAAATTAGAGCTTCAAATTTATCTTGAACTTTTGATTGTGCATACAAAAACATTCAGTATCATAGAAAATCCACATTCAGACATTCCCTGAAATTGCACAGATTGATTATAGCTCTAGGTTGATAGACCTATTTCTCCAGTCAGCAAAAATACAACAAATTGGCAACAAATCCATGCATCCATTTATGTATTCAATGAGTTTTTAATGAATGAGCTTGGTTAATTATTTCTTTGCTCTCAAATATCCCATGGAGTTGCACCTAAGCTACTTTCAAAGGAGAAACTGGAGTATAAATAATGACATGACCCAATAACTTAGAAATTAGTTGGAAGTATGACTCAAATCACCTGTCATTTCAGATAACCATTTCCCTTCTTTTGCTCAGCATAAATGCAATTATTAGACACGTTAAAGCATAGTTTTTTCTACATAAAGAACTTGTACAACTGAAAAAAAAAATCTAACCATACACATGGCTTTGAGATGGCCCCTAGATTAAGATCTTAAAGAAGTCATGAACTGGACATCATGCAGTCTACATTAAGCCCAGTTTCCTAGTTGAACAACTTACAACTCTCTCTGATCCCTTAGTGCTAGCAAGCAATTTAATGTTATGTAAGCTCCAAGGGAGAGGTCAGCATCATTTTTTTTTTTTTGCATTAAACAAACAAACCGAAGTGAGGCATATTCCTGTAACTTACCATATATTTGGATTCAACTCTAGTTGGTGGTAGGAGTCAAAGTCATCTCGTAGGATAATGCTGTCGCTATGTACTTCAGCTAAAAGAAAAATAAAATACTTAGAAAAAAGTTACACTACACAATAGATTTAGCTACACAGAAGTGTCAATGTGCTGCCTTTATGAGGAATAACAATATTTCAAATTAAAGCTGAATTTAAAATGAGCAGTTGATTATATTGTACTTGTTTTGCCCCTAAACTACAAAGGGAAAGGGTAAAGTTTCTGCTGTTTAGACACACAGAAGTCGGAAAACCAGAGTCCCGAAAGAGAAACCCTACCAAATCCTCACCAGCCAGAAGAGGCAGGAAGGCCAAGGTCAGTACTAACCTACAAAGAGGGGTCATGCAAGATTTGCTTCCCATAGCTCCATATGCCCAGAAAAGATTCAGTGTTAACTCACTTTACAGCATAGAAGGAGATGGAACATTCTGGCTATTTACCGTCGGCTAACATGGCTGGTGTTTAACCCATTTCCTCTTCTCTTTCCTACTATCCCTCTTGCCCTGGCTCATTTTCTCTCATTCCCTATATTCACTCATTTTTTAAAAATTTAATGTGTTGCAAATTGTTAGCAACTTTTTCCCCTCAGAGCTGCACTGGAGAAATGATCTACATGAGTCCATGAAAGTCCCAAGTAAAGTCATGTTAAAAGTCAGGATGAATACCAGGAAGCCATCTACAGTTTAAAGTATACCATCATTACACTTGAGATTGTATTAAATACCTATTTTCAAGCTTTAGAACAACTTTGGCCATTCCAAGAGCAAAGACTGTCTTCATAAACTATAGAATGTGTGGTATTTCCACTGAGTAGAAGGTGGGCAAGTAAAAAAGTTTCATGGCTCACTTTTAAGATTCTATGAGAAATAATCACTATTTCTATTCAAGCTGTAAAGAATGAATTTAGTGCTTAAAAACCCTCTCTCATCTGATACCCGTGGTTTGCTTGGGAAGTTTGTTTTGGCTAGTATAAATTCTCTGAGCCTGTATAATTTTTTTTTTTAAAGATTTTATTTATTTATTTGACAGAGAGAGTTAGCAAGAGCAGGGACACAAGCAGAAGGAGTGGGAGAGGGAGAAGCAGGCTTCCCGCTGAGCAGGGAGCCCGATGCGGGGCTCGATCCCAGGCCCCTGGGATCATGACCTGAGCCGAAGGCAGACACTTAACGACTGAGCCACCCAGGTGCCCCCGAGCCTGTATAATTTTGTTCAAACAAGTTTACATATGCTTTTTGGGAAAAATTAAAATCATAGGACGTGATTAACGAAAAAATAACCAAAAATTTTTATTATATATTTAATATTTTTATTTATATTTTATAAAATATATTTTATATATTTTACTATATATATATATTTGGCTCACTTGAAAATAATATGTTAATTCACTGGGTAATTAAAATCACCTCCAACTCTCAGGAAGCATACTTCCAGATTCTCTTTGGTGACACTGCCACCCACGGCCACCCTCGCTCTCTTGATTCCAGGTACACCAGCAGGTGAGCACATAACGAAGTCCGGGCAACCAGTGAATCAGCACATATTAAGAGCAATGGCTGCTCAAACTCGGAAGCCTTAGGCACGACAACAGGGAGAATATGGATTTCCACTGGAGAGAACGCTGTGATGTGTTCTGTGCGTGGGAGTGATTTAATGATTCCTCTGAGCCATCAGATGTGGGGCCTGAGATGCCTCCAGGGCACAGCTCTCCCAAACACCTAAACTGGCCGAGACACGGCTGGGCCACTGCGGGTTACCAGCCTGCCTCGGCTGCCAGAAGGCATGCTTCTAAGCACTGGCGTTCATCTGCCAAAGAAGAGCCCCAAGCTGTCGCATTACATAAAAGTCGAGCTTCTCGAGGCAGATTTTCCAAAGAGAAAAATAAATTAATTGGGTTTGTAGGTTGAAAGGAAGACCCCAAGAGACAAATAACTGACCCATCTCCAAGTCCCACCGCAAGAGACATCTGAAAAGGCTGGAGCCAGCCAGGATGATTTATTTTTCATTCTTATGACATAGTATAGTGTAGGAAATGGCTTTTAAAAGAATCTTCACTAACACAAATGGGAAACTGAACTCTTAAAGATCACTTGTTTTCTAGAGAATGTTTGACAAAGGCACGGGTAAGCCTCAATGGTTATTGTTCATGTATTTACTTCTTTCCAAGCACTGTTATGTCATTGACTGTGCACTTTATGAAAAGGAATTCATTTCATCCTCAGAACAACCCTAGGAGGTAGGTACTATTATGACATCCATTTTACAGATGAGGAAACTGAGGCCCAAAGAGGCTAAGTAACTTACTCAATGTACATGGCTAGCAAGTGAGAAGGTGAGATGAGCCCAGGTAGGGGCTCCAGAAGCTGTCCCCTTAACCACTACACAACCTTGCCTCGCATGGCATTATGGAAAGAACACAAGCAAAATGAGAGATGGTACTTTACATGGTGTCATTAAACAAAGCTTATAGTTATTTAAACAGCCTCATTTTAATTTTTAAGGAAATGACCAAATTCCTTCTCTTTTTACAACCGAGCACTGGTCTGAACAGGTATCTCAAATCCAAAATGACCTCCATTCCTCCATACTCCTAGCTCCTTATCCACTATCCTTATGATCTACTATTTGTGATGGAGCTCTGGGGAGAATTTAGCATTAGAATATAGGATGGAAAGGTCACATTCAACAGGATCCCAAGGCTGAATGTACTAACAGGTTCAAAAATCCCTCCATTAGCTCCAGCTGGGCAGCATGATCACCTCCTCGGTGAGGTCCTGTGTTCAAGCATAATCTGAACCTAAGACCGAGTCTAGTGAATGTTTAGTGAGAATCAGAGAGGGCAGGAAGTTTCCTCACCTTTATATCATCTGCCCACCTAGCCAGAGGAGTGAAACAAGCACATCTAGTACTAAGATTAGTGACATCAGGGTCTTAAGCACTTACCTAGATGTGGGTGCATTGTGGCTTCTGTTGGAGCTGGACCGAGAGAGAAAAAGGGAAAGATGGTTGATTAGCAATGAAAGCAAAATCCAGTATGAATCAAATACAATGACAAAACTTAGGTCATACTAAACAAATTAAATGGTTAGAACCTTTTGAGAGGAGTAAGACAAAAATGTCAATAAGTGTCTTAAAGAAAGGCATCCAACTCTCTAATTATTCTATTTAAAAGTAATGCATTACTCCTAAAGTGTAGAGTAGAATCCCTCACACTCAGGATAGCTGTTTATTATACAAGCTTAATCAGGTATCCCTTGAAACATATAAGATCAATGTGACGCGATAGTTAATGGATATGCCAAAACTATTTCTGAGCACCCAGTATCTGTCAGGGGCTGTTCTGGGTGTTAGGGAAATAGATAAAAGCACGACCTTTGCTCTCAAAAGAGCTTACCATGTGGTAACTAGAGTATAGTGTAGTAAGTGCTGTGGCAGTGTGTTTGGAGGAGGCTGGGGGGAGATGGAGGATGAGGAAGGAATACTAATTCCAGATTGGACAGTAAGAGGGCTGTCAGGGGAGGTTTCCCAGAGAAGATGATTTCTCTGCTGAGTTTTTTTTTTTTTTTTTAATGATTTTATTTATTTATTTGAGACAGAGACAGACAGAGAGAAAGAAGCAGACTCCCTGCTGAACAGGGAGCCCTACATGGGGCTTGATCTCAGGACCCTGGGATCGTGTCCTGAGCTGAAGGCAGATGCTCAACCAATTGAGCCACCCAGGCGGCCCCTCTGCTGAGTTTTGAAAGATGAGCAGAAGGAAGAGAGGTGGTAGCAGGGGAGCAGAGAGGGGCTTCTTTCTGGAATAAAAGTGAAATGGCATAGGGAAGCAAAAGAGAGGGTCGCCTGGGTGGTGCAGTCAGGTAAGCGTCTGACTCTGGGTTTCAGCTCAGGTCATGATCCCATGGTTTCTCGGACCTTGGGCTCTGCGCTCAGCAGGGAGTCCTCTTGAATTTCTCTCCTCCCTCTGCCCCTCACTGCCCCCACACTACTCTCTCTCTCTCTCTCTCTCTCTCAATAAATAAATCTTCAAAAAAAAAAGAGAGAGAGAGAGAGAGAGAAGCAAAAGAGAATGGCTTTTGGGAGAACTACAACAATTTCAGCATGACTGGATGAAAGTTTAAGAGGAAAGAGTAAAAAAGGTGATATTGGGACAATCGAGGGACAAGACCATAGAAGTGAATGCTGGGGAATTAGGACTTAACCATGAAAGCTTGAAGATTTTCTGAGCATTTATAAGCAAAGGAATGGGTGTTCAAAATATGCTTTTTAAGATAGGGCACTCTGCAAATACGGGACACTGCCCAATTAATACTTTGGTTATTTTTTTTTTCTCAAAAAACTACGGAGTCTATGAAGAAATGTTGGCAATTCACTATCTAAAAATTAGAACTCATGACATAAATATTTTTAAATCTCTTTTATCAGCTAAAGAATAATTTTAGTTAGATATAAAAAAATTAGTTTCTGTCACAATGGTCAGTGCTTCAGCTATGTTAGTTGGAAAATTCAGACTTAACAACATTTTAAAACTACAGATATTTATCTTATTGTTTCATACCAACATATACATATTGAAAATATCTGTGTTTGGCTTTTTGAAACAGACTCCACGGTAAGTGTCATGGATACAATTGTTAGTATAGAGTTAGTACATACATGCAAATGTTCTGACTCATCAACGGTTTATGAAACTCTTGGAAAAAAAAACAAGAAAAATGGAATGATCTTGTGTTTTGCGTCAACGCTTATTGGTTACGTTATAGAAGAGTTTTATAAAGATTCACTGAACTGTTAACTCTAATTTAATATGTTCTTGAAACAAAAGGAATAATTGCTCATTAACCAGTAATCAATGACAAAAACCTGACACAATGATGTATGTTGTCTGACCACTATCACACCATAAATGAATGAGCTGAATTTGAAGCTTCAAGGAAGGCAAGAGTTTATTTGCAAAGTGGTTGGAAAAATAAGAGAACTCATATTGAAAGCAAAATCTCTAAAATACAAATAAATAATGATTTTATACATTTTCCTAACATGAATCAATAAGCAGATTTTAATTGCAATGGACATTTTTTAAATTGTCTGCAAAAAGACTCCAAAAATACTTTAAAATGCCTTGTTGATATGATAATTTTGGAGTAGCCTTTCAATTTATGTAATATTCCTATAAAACTCATGTTAATAATACTAGGTGGACATAGGAGTAAATGGATTTACTTGGTCAAATGTAATTTTGAAACTGATATGCCTTCGTATCAAAGTTAAATAGTCTCTTCTAAAAAAGATGTATACATTTTGTCAAGGTGGATGTGAGTATTAAAGAAAAATAATTTTTAATATTTGATTCAGTTATTGGAAAACCTGTAAGTAGATATGGAACAACTGGGTATGTGAATCTAATTTTCAACTCTAAATTTTACAGAATCTCAATACAAAGTGTTCTAATACTTAAGATGTACTCTAAGTGTAAAAAAATACCAGATTTCGAATACTTCATACAAAAAATAATGAAAAATATCTCATTAATAATTTTATATTGACTACATTATATTGAAATGTTTAATATTTTATATATTCCATTTTAAATAAAATAGGTTATTAAAATTCATCTATTGATTTTTGTTTTTTAAATGTGGCTGCTAGAATACTGAAAATGATACATGTGGCTTGCATTATACTTCAACAGGACAATGCTGAACAAGAGCTAGGAGGGAGAGCTGTGCTAGATATCAGCTAGGGAATCATTATCACACAGGACGTGTGGAGACATGGAAGAAGACCATGTCACCCAGAGAGAATGTAGGGCATAAAAACAGAAGTGAAATGAAGAGGTAAAGATGCACTTCAGGAACTGGCAGAAGAAGAAGAGCTAGCAAAGGAGACTGAGAAAGAGTACATTTCATTATGGAAATAAGGAAAAGAGAGAGTTTTAAGAGAGAAGAGGGTTGAATGAGATTAAAATCATCCTAATAAAGATGATATCTATTGAGAACATCCTGTTATCAAAGCACTGTTAAGCAGAGTCTAGAGATGAACCCAGGGAATTTGGCTTCAGAGGCCACACTTGTAACTACTGTGCAGATTGTTCTTTCAAAAAAGTTCACTGCAAAGTGAGAGAGGAGATTTTGTAACACCTAATGAGGAGCGAGGACCAAAGAAATTTTGTGGTTGTTGTTTGCTTTGTTTCTTAAGATATGACAGTTGTTTACCATGCCTAATAATCAGCTATTTTTTTTAAAGATTTTATTTATTCATGAGACACAGACAGAGAGAGAGAGAGAGAGAGGCAGAGGCAGAGGGAGAAGCAGGCTCCTTGAGGAGTAGAGAGCCGGATGCTGGACTCGATCCCAGGACAACGGGATCATGACTTGAGCCGAAGGCAGATGCTTAACAAACTGAGCCACCCAGGTGCCCTAATATCAGCTATTTTACAAAAGGGGTTCTCTGTGTTCATGGAATAAATTCCGAAGAGGGAAGGAATAACACTGATATCTATGGGAAAACCCAGAACGGCCCTGGGGTGGGGACTGGGATTCCCTTGCTGGCTTGGTTGGCCACCTTAGAACACAGATGTCCCTTATCAATATGGTCCTGATTTAGCTTCACTGGTGAACCCCATGAGACTATACATCAAGCCTGGACAGAACTGTAAGCTGTGAGAACTCAACTATCCTAACCCAAAACTGTTAACAAATTTGGATATTCCTAGGTTCACAAAATGAGTAGTTGTACATCCTCTACTACAGAAAAAATTCACTTCCGAGAAAAATACCAAAAATTCATTTTAGTTTACACAAACATGTGATTACTTATTAAATCGCTGATCTTCCCATAAATGTTGGGGCAATTCCGCTCAGTAAGGAAGTTTCTACCAGTAATTTGTAAACTCTTATAAACAATGCAATGGTTAAAGGCCAAGCTTTCAATGGTGTTTTAAACTCGAAGTACAATGATCTGGGATACCATATCTTACAGTTGGAGTTCATGGATCACTCCACAGAGATCCATGAGTATTGGCAATGAATAAATAAACCCAATTTATAATTCTGAATATTTGCAAGATGACAACACTATCTGTGTTAATCAGAGGATAAAGGTGTAAATGAATTTATGTTTCAGTGAACTCGAAGTCATTCAAAATAATCACCTGTAATCTTTACCCATAAACTTAATGTCATTTAGATTTACAAAAATTACAGAAGGGGTGTCTGGGTGGCTCGGTCGGTTAGGCATCTGACTCTTGATTTTGGCTCGGGTCAGGGTCTCACGGTGGTGGGATCAAGCCCTGTGCTCAGCATGGAGTCTGCTTTGGACTCTCTCTCCCTCTCCCTCCTGCTCACCCTCTCTCCCTCAAATAAATCAGTAAATAAAATCTTTTAAAAAAATTACGGAAACTATGTCCTCTGTAAAGCTTGATCAGGTTCAGGTAATTGAACTGAACTGAAAATTGAATTTAAGTTGTATCATGATAACATCAGGAGTATGCCAAATGTCATCAAAATGAATCAACTTAGTCAAAGCCACAGATAAAACATGAAATGCTAAATAGGCTAGTTAAAATGAACCCCTACTTTGCTTAAAAAAAAAAAAAAACAAAGTAAAAACAAGTCAACAGAATGCAAGAATCATGATAGAATTTCACTAAAGCCTCCAGTGTTTTTTAAAAGCCTGTTTCCTGCAAAGAATTAAGAATGAAGGTATGGCATACTATGACTTTTTTTTCACTGAAAAAAGCCACCAAACACCTTTAAAATGTTTTAATTATTAATGCAATTTGGTAGCAATTTTACCAGGAAAGCATTAACGAATGAGGACCTATGAAATTTCATTAGTCAAATATCTCCCAAGAGCAGTTAAACAAGAAAAAATAATAGGAATCTTTTAGAGTTTTATGCATAATACAATCTTTTCATACTAAATAGGTAATAAATGTTCTAAAGACTGTCAAAGTCATTCATAAATATGCACTTAATTTTTCCAGATTCTTTTTGATGTTTTTTAAGTGCCACTTAAAAATAACTTAAAAATTATGTGCCCTACAAATTCTCTAGCAGGACCCACCCAGATTATTTATGTTGGTAGAATACAAAGCTTTAGATCAATAATGAAATACTTCAGTCTCAGTTTTTGCTTAGCCAAACATTTTCTTAGAGGCTAGGGTACTATTAAATGACCTGAAGCTTAAGTGTATAATTTTACTAAGATTTTATAGACTATGTAAAGAGGACAGGAGTGAATTCTCTAAAAATTTTTTTTTTAATTTCAATTACAGTAGAGTTAACATACAGTGTTATGTTAGTTTCAGATGTACAATATAGTTATTCAACAATTCCATACATGACTCAGTGTTGATTGTGGTAAGTGTATTCTTAATCCCCACCACCTATTTTACCCATCCCCCCACCAACCTCCCCTCTGGTAACCATCAGTTCGTTCTCTATAGTTAAGAGTCTCATTTTTGGTTTGTCTCTTTTTTTCTTTGTTCATTTGTTTTGTTTCTTAAATTCCACATATGAGTAAAATCATATGGTATTTGTCTTTTTCTGACTGACTTAATTTCACTTAGCATTATACTCTCTAGATCTATTCATGTTGTTTCAAACGGCAATATTTCATTCTTTTTTATGGCTGAGTGATATTTCATTCCATTTCAATATTCCACTGTAATAAAGAATATCATATTCTTTATCCATTCATCTATTGATGAACACTTGGGCTGCTTCCATAATTTGGCTATCCTAAATAATGCTGCAGTAAACATAGGGGTGCGTATATCTTTGTGAATTGATGTTTTCATATTCTTTGGGTAAATATCCAGTAGTGGAATTACTGGATCATATTGTAGTTTTATTTTTAATTTTTTGAGGAATGTCCATACTGGATAGGAGGGGATTTTTTAATTGATAAGCTAATATAGTTGAAAGTATATGAAACCTGAATCACTGTTTTTAGAAGCTACTTTAAAATTTGCTTGAAAAAAAATATTCCTTGTGGGGCTTCCTTTTTATTCAGCTGTGCTATTCTTGAAATGGTTTACTAATCTCCATGAGCTATCATAAAAACAAGACTGGAACTGCCTTGAATAAATACAATGAATACAATGAAATCTGTACTAATGCAGATTTCATAAAGACAATTGTGACAGGGACAGTAAAGGTGAATGATTATTATGTGACACACTTGTAAAGGGACCCAATTCACACCAAAACAAGCAATTCACATCACAATGACTGAATAGGCCTAACATGAAAACAAGTAAGTTCTGTAGCAAAATTTTCAGAGAAAAACACGCTTCTTGGTCTCTTCAAACAAGGTTACCATTGATTTGTTTAAAATTCAGTAGAAAAAAAATGTGTACTGATACTTTGTTGAGTAAATGGAAAAAGCACTTAGCTCATATATGTTCACACATCTGTGTGTTGGTGCTGGTTCTACAGTCACAATTGCAGGTCCTCTCCTAAGGAATCTCTTCATTTGGAGAGGGGGGAAGATTTTTAACAGCTCATTATTTTCCACTCACAGTGAGTTAATCTGACTTTCACTACATTATGAAAATAACTACTTATCAATCCCTTTCCAAACACTTAAACACAACTGATGTTAAATATCTGTCTATTGCTTGGCTCAAAAAGAGTTACTCTGTGAACATTACCTTTCACTTGCTAAATACATTTTCTCTATTATCTCCAACTATTTAGAGCACCTCACAGACTGTAATAATTTGTCTTATGACACTGGCAAGAGAGCAGCAGTTGAGCTTTGCTGATGGAAATGGAAGATCAGGGACGCCTGGGTGGCTCAGGTGGTTAAGCGTCTCCCTTCGGGCTCAGGTCATGATCCTGGAGTCACAGGATTCTTTCTAAGAAACCACAGAGGGAGCAGGGAGCCCGCTTCTCCTGCCGCCTGCCGCTCCCCCTGCTTGTGCTCTCTCTCTCTCTCTCTGACAGTTAAATAAATAAAATCTTAAAAAAAAAAAAGGAAATGGAAGATCAGAATGCTTCGATAAACTGAAAAGGCAGTAAACATCTCTAATTTCATATTAGCTTTTATGATTTCATTTGGATCTTGGACCACACAGTCATAGTCATGCTTTTCTTAATCACATTCCCATAACTTAAATCTTTGAGTATTTTTAAGTAAAATCATAAACATGGATCATTATATGGTTTTTCAATATTAAGTTGAAGCAGAAATTCTTCCCATCATCAATTCAATTTGTCTAAGAGACATATTACATGCTGAAAGTAAAGAGAAGTTTCATTTCTTAAAAAAGCATATCCGCATTTATGCTTTTTCAAAAGTTGAGCCCACTAGCATCTCGAGATCACAGCAGCCTAGAATAGGCACATTAGAAAAAACAAGGTCATGTTTAACTCCCCCAAAGGTTGTTCTTTGAACAAAAGTGTTTATCTTTCAACTCACTTATTTTGGAGGGAAACTTTTAAGTAATCATGTTACTTCAAAATATATTTCTGCCAATTTTTTCAACAAATAATTCAGTACAAAGGATGGAAATTTCAATATGCTGAGCAGAAAAAGGAAGGGTTGTCTAAAAACAAATTGAGGGAGTGGCTAATGAGCTTTGTGTTAATATTATTGATTACTTAAAAAAAAGCATTTGAGTCTGGCAAGCAATATACGTATGATGACAGGCACTTCTTACAAATAAAGGTATTATGTTATGGGAACTATATCTCCCGGATCATTTTAGAATTCAAAGGCCCTAGGTAGTTTTGCCTCAGGTATCTCTTCACCTAATTTGAAATTCAAATGTATGAAATTTCCAAAGCTAAATATGACAAATTAGACACGGTCTGTGAAGTTACCATTTAATGAGCTATGAACCTAGACTTTCATCTCCCCAGGAATAATTTCTTTATTACTTTTGTATTTTATTGCAATAAAGAACGATTTGACCTTCAAGTATGATAATTAAGCTTCCAAAAATGTTATAAATTCAGAATGAAAATAGTTCTTGCTGTGTTCAGGAATATACTTACGATCAGTATAAAAGATTCCTTAATATTTAAAGACAGCTAAATTATACACAGAACCAGCAATATTAGGAGGTATTTTTCTCTCCCCTTCCCCCCCATTTCCCATCTCAATTTGATTTGTGTCTCATAACAACTTATCATCTGTCATATTCTAAAATAAATGGAATAGGAGAAAAACTAAAATATATCTTTATAATCTGCAAAGGGGGAAACATAGAACTCTGTCAGGTAAGATTTATTCTACCACGAGCTCTCAGTAATGAGATCTTAAATACTCACACTTGTGAGTCCTTGTCTTGCTATGCTCATGCCCTGAACTTTTCTGGGGGGAGATAACCGTACATTTTCCAAAACTTTGCTTATTATATGAATACAAGTTTTAAGTGAAAAAATCAGAATACAAACCGATATACCACCTGAATTGTTGGTGAATAGCTTTTTTCCCCCAAATCACTGTGTAATAATTTTTTAAAACATCTTAAGACCTTTGAGAACTTGAGATGAAGTTCAATGGATGGGGCAGAGGAGAGGAAGTATAGCTAAAAATTGACCTTAGGCTTAGCGCATATGACTTTTAACTAACAATCAGAGGTAGGAAGGAAAATCGTTAGGATCATCACCATCATTATATAATTAATAACAATTACTACAATACTAATACCATGACTACTAAGAAGAAGTCTTGTTGCTAATGTGAGCAGAACTTTGCTAAACGTCTGCCCATATCTGTTCTCCTTTCCTTTGCTTTAACTGAACTGTGGCCCCCAGTTAGAAGTATCTATCACACTGTCCCCTACAGCTTCCTGTGACAAAGGAATTAAGCTCTGCTCATAGGGAGTGAGAAGAAGTGACCTGGGTCACATTCAGGGCTGGGCCATGCCCTCTAAAGGAATGGCCATGCTTCCCTGGCCCTTTACCCTTCCTGCTGGGACACGGAAAGTGCTGGAGCAGCCAGTGTGACCCCCGAATATGGAACCACAGAGCCACTCCACCAGCCCTGGCTCACCTGCCTCCGGACTGATTTATGATGGAGAAATCTACTTCTAACCGTGTAAGCCCGCAGTTTGACGCACTTTGCCATAGAAGTTCTATACTTTAATTAAAAAGAGTTAACTTCCTATGGGCTGGGGAGGGGGTCCGTTTGTGGGGAAAGGTGATCCCTCTGTATCTCACTCACAATCCTAAAAGCTGCAGTGGAAATGAGGGTTGTTCAGACTGTAAGTCTGTATGGCTAGAGACTCTATCTTGAGAATCTCTGCATTCCCTGCTTAGCACAATGTCTGGCACATAGTTGCTCGGAATATGTTTATTGGGTAGTGATAACACCAACAAGACATTAATTATTGGGCACTAATAATACCAGCAAGACACTGCTGTTAGAAAACTCTAATGTTCTCTGTTCCCTCCTGTCTTGGTCACTTGAACCTCTGTTACCATCTTCATGTTACCTTACTTCTGACTTTGCTTTATATGCCTAAGGATACATTGTACAATTCGCCTTGTTCTAAAACAGATACAAGGCAGCTTACCAAAAAGCACAAAAACAAAAAACAAACCAAAAACCAAAAACCACAAAAAAACAAAACCCAAAGCGGTGGACAATCAAACAGGTTAATAGAAGGGAAAACAAAGATGATGATAAATGAGGGTCAGAGTAAAACTACGTCCAGTTGAGACGAATAAGATGCATGCTCTGACGTCTTAAGTTTGGTCCTACTATAAAGTTACAGAGGCTATAAAGTTACAGAAATTGAAGAGTTCATAATATGAAAAGAAAACACCTTGCTGAGGAGAAGGGGAGGTATTTCGGGTACAGAGACTTGAGAGATGTTTCTCCTGTGGTTTCTTAGAAAGAAGACACTGAGCAATGTGACAAACATCATTTGAAATAACACCCAGCCAACTGTGAGTTTTGTAGGGCTACTCACAATAAAGTTCATCCTAATAAAGTCCATCAATGCTGAAGGAGTGTCCAATGCCTAAACATGATTATAAAAATGATTCTGGGGTGCAGGAAGAATAGGCAGACCGGCCACTGAAGAAATAATAGTAATTAGACAATTTTGGAAAAGTATACCTGCTCTATGTGGTTCATTCATTCCCTCAACTAATAACAGAGTGCCTACTAAATCCCCAGAGCTCTATCAGCTTCTGAGAATATAAAAACGGTCCAGTCTCTGCCGGCTCAAGGGGTTCAAGGTACAGTAGAAAATACATGTAGAAGTTAACACCTGACAATGCAACGTGGTGAACTAAATTCGATTAGTAAGTAGCAGGTAGAATAGTAATAAAAATAAAGATGATGGAAGAGGAGAGGCTTGAGCTGGATCTTTAGGATGAGAGCAGCTTCATGAATGAGATGGAGGAGGAAATGAGGAGGGTGTTCCAGGGACAGAAATTGGCATGTTGAAGCCCCAGAGACGGACAGGACGGCATGTCTGATGAAGAGTTGGGTGTAAGGGAGGGTGGGGAGTGGGAGAGAGCTGGAATGCAGGGATGAGGCTGTCTCAGCCTCGAAAGCTAGGCTGAGTGGGGCAAATGGGGGCAGTTACAGGGTTTGAGGCTGGGAGTAAAAAAAATGAGGTTTGTGTTTAAGAACATTTGATACATGTGTAGAAGGCCTGAACTAAAAGAATGGATGTGTGCCAAAAAAAAAGGACTGGGTTAGGAGATACTAAGAATATAAAATAAATTGGTCTTAGACACTTTGGATCTAGACGTGGATGAAAGAAAGGAATGAGGAAAGTAATGTTATCTGGGTTTCTGTTTGATTGGGTTGATGAAGTCACTAATCAGAACTGCAAGAAAGGGGTCCAGATTTGAGGAAAAGTCAAGTTCAGTTTAGAATATATTGAGTTTAAGGTACCTAAATGGCATCCCAATATAAATGCCTAGTAATAATAATGATAGTTAACATTCAGTGAGTATTTATGTGCTAGCCACCATCCTATGTACATCACTTTTGCATTTAATCCTCACAACTTGACCATGTTCCTTCTGGGCACAGAATATTGTGCCAGGCTCTTGGGAATGGTATGGGAAACAGCACACTATGTATTAATTAATATTAATGAGTTCCAACTCTGAAAAACCTGATTATGAAAATCTGTATTAATTATTACATTAAACAACTGAACCTCTGAATGTAAAAATATGGTTGGATTAATAGGTTGCATAAAATAATATTTTGCAATCCAAAATAAAATGGTAATTTAGGGTGTGTTCAGCACAGTTTTGCTCCCCTCCCCTAAGTAATTTTAAAGATCCAACAACCTAGGCTTTTTGTCCTTCAAAATAGGGGAGGAATCCAGCAGATTATATAGCAACTTGAATAGAAAGTGCACTTCTCTGGATCCAAAAGAACTCAATGTCAAATTCTTCTTGGGCATAAATCCTGGTGTTTTGACTTTGGACTAGATAAAGCTGTCAAGTGGGAATGTATATATAACCCTGAGGACTGAAAAGAAGGCTGTTTAAATCTAGGTTCAATCATCTTGGGATAAACAGCACCAGTTCAAAGCACCATTCTTTAGGAAATTAAAAAAGTAGTCAGACCCACCTAGGGCCAGTAGCAAGAAATTTTACTATGGCCCCATGAGTCAGCTCTTCGTGTTCCTTTAAATCTTATCTGTCCTCAGGATTACTTAGGAACACTTCTGGCTTTCCCCAGCCCGAGAAGGGCTTCGGTTCTCCCCTGCCAGTAGTTTGTGAGACCTTGAAGCAAGATTAAAGGTTTCTGGATGGTTTTACCAAAGTCTCCTAATTCAGCTCTCTTCGTTTGTCAATTACAAAGGCAGGGATGTCAGGAACAAGGAGCTATAACTGCTGAACGGAAATGTAAACTCTTGAATAGCCACGGGGAAAACACATCTTTGAAAAGCAAAATTTTTAGCGTTGGGCAAATTCAAATGGAATGCATCATTATTTTCCACTTTAACTATTAAAGTAGATACGGTAAAACCCAATTCTATTAGTTGATTCTGACTTGCATGGTGTGATTAATTTTAAAAAATTGCATTTCAGGGTACTGGAAAAATATTTAGTAATATAAGCTACTGAGTAAGCAAGAATAGGCAAGGGAAGATTTTGGTAGATCTGACGTAAAATTCATACCATGTTTGTGTATAAGAGGTATTCTTTTTTTCCAGCTTTATTGAGGTATAACTGAAAAAACTGTATATATTTAAGGTATACAACTCGATGTTTTGATATATGTATACATGGTGAAATAATCACCACTATCAAGCCAATTACCATATCTATCACCTTAAAAGGTATTCTTAACGTGCTGAAAAATATCTAGGTAGATTAAATCCCTCCTTCACTTTATGGACTTGCTTACTGAACTTTTCATCTCCCTCCATCTCACAGCTTAAATAAACATTCCTCAGTCCTTATTACAAAGAATTTAAAAATTCCAGAGTGTGGTATCTGAAAGAAGTAAATACACTGCCCACCACCATGGTCCAGCAGCCCTTAGAAAGTAGAGCCCCACTGTCTACCACACTGTTCAGAGAGTGATGAACAGCAAAACAACTGCTGAGCACGGCAGAAAGCAGCCAAGGTTTTCGGCTCCAACTATAAGCCTGACCCTTCTCCCCTGATATAAAACATTTGCCTTTGGTTATATCCACTTCCATCAACCCAACAACTGAGAATTCCAGCCTGGTTTATAAATGGCATGCACCCTTTGGGGGCACTGTGGGGCATGACTGCTGTCGGCCGTTAAGCTTGCCATCTGGCCTTGCTAAATAATCAATGTGTGTGTTTGAAGGGGGTATTAGCCAAGAAGCTCACAGGCCAACGAATATACACACGCGCCATGATTCCCCCCGCCCAGCCCCCACCAGGATGTGTGCACGCTGCTGGGCCAGCAGCGGCCATGCTGAGAACACTCACATCAGCTTCACACTTGCCGCCTCTGTCTTACAAGGGCTTCAGAAAGTCTGTATTCTCTCCTAGGTGTTCAGGGAATGGAGGCAACAGCGATGATTCTTATTTATTGAAGTTGGGGTTCCTGAGGGTTTTTAATGTCTACTTTTTAAAATTTTAAGAATCTACTTTGTATAATCGAACCAACACTGGGTGGTGAGCCCTGAGATATGGATTCTAGTCCCACCATATAGGAGTAGTGTATACTTTGTCAAGTTAATTTTCTTGGCTTTGTTGCTAATCTACAGATGAGGAATTGACAGTCGCAGGATCAGAGCATAAATTCAAATATGTCCTCATCCCCAGCCTATACATTAACCACACTCATCTCAACATTTGTGTGTGTGTTTTTTTTAAGATTTTATTTATTTCAGATGGAGAGAGGGTGAGCACAAGCAGGGGAGAGGGGCAGAGGGAGAAGCAGACTCCCTACTGAGCAGAAAGCAGGACGCAGGGCTCGATCCCAGGACCCTGAGATCCTGAGCTGAGAAGAAGGCAGATGCTAAACCAACTGAGCCACCCAGGTGCCCCTGAATTCACTTCTTTATTGTCTACTGCTGGTGCATGAACCTGAGCATCTTCCACTTTCAAGACAATTGGGAGTATACAACCTAGCACCTCCCCATCCCCACCCCAGACTAGAAATGAGAAATCTCTGGTTCCTCAGAAGCACTGTGACCTGTCAGCAGAACTCAGCTAGAGATGTGTTTGTAATTACTTAGGAGCTCAGGATTCAAGGTGAAACCTGAAGTCTCTGAACCTGGTCTACGTTCCGAGAGCACTGGGGGTGCTCAGTGTTTAGATGAAAACCTGTGAATAATTTTCTGATTTCTTAAAATGGTGATTTATACATTTTTCAAACTGAAGTCAGTGCAAAGGACATTCCTTCATGACACTGCTTTCTGTTAGAGCCACACTGACTCATGGTGTTCCATAGCATAAGGTCAGGGTTAAAGAAGATTTTTTGGGAAGGGCAGTGATTTTTCAATTGCAGAATGTTTAAGGTGATCATTTAGCAAACATGTATAGGGCATCTGCTTTTATGCCAAGCACTGTTGGGTATTCAGAAAAATAAAAAAATTAAGTCATGGTTCCTGCCCTCATGAAGCTTTCAGTGGGAAGGCAGGAGTAGCTAAATAAATAATTATGACATCACAGAGAGCAATCATGTTAAGAGCATCAGGCAAGTCCTCACAAAGGAAGAGGCAGGGGAGTTGTGATTTAGAATTTTTCTATAGTTCTTAGAAGTCCGTCTGCCTCAACAGAATTGTCCCTCCTCCTTAAGTATAACCCCATATTTGTTATTTGGGGGGGGAGAAAATTTGTTATTTCTTTATAACCCAAATGATATAAGTTCACTATAAAAATTTTTTAGAAAATACAGGTAAGTTTAAAGAAAAAAATTAAACACCCACAATCTCACCACACTGATCTACTTATCAGGCTTTTGATTACACACTGCCTGACCCTGAATAAAACTTGGCTCCAGCAAGATCCCTCCTCCTTTATCATTAACTTGAGCCTGTACTTTGTGTCCAGGCTCTGAAAGTAAGCTTACACAGAGCTTGGGTCCAAACCTACTTCTCTATGATTCCAAAGTCTTCATAAAGTCTAAATCCAAAAGTAAATGACTGTCCACTAGCACTCTCTCCACGACCTCAAGAAAGGAAAAGCAGCCCCTGGTATCCAGGAGCTGGCCAGGCACTCACACCTGGGCCTTGCTTCTCCCAATGAACAGAAATGACTTCACGGGAGCACCTGGGTGGCTTAGTCGGTTAAGCGTCTGCCTTTGGCTCAAGTCATGATCCAAGGGTCCTGGAATTAAGTCCCTTGTTGGGCTCCCTGCTCAGTGGGGAGCCTGCTTCTCCCTCTCCCTCTACCTGCTGCTCCCCTTGCTTGTGCTCTCTCTGTCAAATGAATAATTTAAAAAAAAAATGATTTTACAGAACATCAACTGCAGACAAAGCCACTCAGGAATCATGATGGGTCAAGACTGACACAGGGCCACTTCATAATTATACCTGAACACAGACCCAACCAGAACACTGTCCAACTCACAGTACCCCAATTCCCCCTTCTTCTGGCTGACAGTGGTGACTGTACTGTCTTTTCACCAAGTACAGCTTCCCCTCACTCTAGTCTGCCTCCCCTGTAGATAGCATTTATTGAGATCTCTAACCAGAATTACTGGTTATAGCATCCAATACAGAGCAAAGCCCCACTTCCACAAACCTTCGCCAAAATCATGAAATACAGGCCCAAATCTCATAATAATTCCTTTGTAACATCCTCTTATTGAGATGTCCCATGGTTCCATGGCCTGCCTTCTCTATACTGGAACTAGCACTAAACCCAACCTGTCAGCTACAGGGGTGTTCCCAGTGGTCTTTGGTTACAAAGCCTTGGATGCTCATAAATATGTTCTGGTTCTATCAGGGGGTGTGGGAGGGAAAGAGAGAACCCCAAACCTTCCCTTGAGTCTGCTTTCCCCTCTGCTTGCCCTCTCTCTCTCTCCTTCCCTTTAATCCTCGATTTTTTTTTTCAAAGCCTCAACTTTAAACATTGCCTTGCATTGAGATTACTTCTCAACTCACAGTAATCTTTCTTCCCTTGACTGTCTCCAAAGCCTGGGCAAGAGCTTTCTACACTACAAGGCAGCTTCAGGTGGTCTGGCCTCTCCTGAAACCACCCTCATTTATAGTCAAATGGCCAGGGAACTTCTAACTGCAAAATCTTAAAGCCCTTTCTCATACTTCATCCTCTCCATTCTCTCAGAAGCCTTTGTCCCTGTCGAACACCTCTACCATGTTGAGATGTCTTCCTTGAGTCTCCCAGTCTCCCAAGCTGGCCCCTTCTCCAGAATTCCTTTTTCTTCCTGCTCCTGTGCCATCACCAGCCTTCTACACTGGGGCCTTTCCTCCCTTCCCCTGGGGATCTCGCTGGATGAGCATGTTCCCTGCTCAAAACCAAGATGGTGATGGTTCTCAGATCTGCCTCTCTTCCCAGCAGGCTGTTGGAGAGCCCTGCAGGATGGAAAACAACCTCCTTAGGGACAACGTGTTGAAGTCCAGTCTGTTATGTTCTCTTCCAAATACCTCTAATGTTTCTCCATTTCTTCTCTCAGTCCCTGGCATCACTGGCCACCGAGTCACCGAGGCCAGAAATCACAGAATCACCCTGGACCCTCTTCCAGCCCTCATTCCCTATAATGATCACACTTCTCCGAAGTCTCTCTACCATATCCCTTTCTAGTCTCCGAGATCCAATTTTTTTTAAAAGACTTTATTTATTTATTTGACAGAGAGAGAGAACACAAGCAGGGGGAGCAGCAGAGGGAGAGGGAGAAGCAGGCTCCCTGATGCGTGGCTTGATACCGGGACCCCAGGATCATGACCTGAGTCAAAGGCACATGCTTAACCGACTGAGCCACCCAGGTACCATGACAAGACCCAATTTTCATTTAGCTTAAAATTTAGCTCTAACCCGGGTGATATAGCATCCTACTTCTGTGTTTAGCTTCCTCCAACTCCTAATTTCTACAACCCATTCCACCCCCACCCCCAGTTTTCTTTCAAAAACACAGATGGCTCATGTCACCCTCCTGTTTCCCACTTGCCAATAGAACAACATTTAAACTCCCGAGCAAACAGAGGGAACTTTACAACCTGCTCCACTTACCTTCCCAGCTTAGCTGTAATGACCTGCCGGGTAGCTTCCTCTTTCCCACATCTATTAGACTAGTTTGATTCAACCGTTCATTCATTCATTCAATAAACATTTACTGGGTGCATACAGACATTATGTGAGGCTTTAGCGATTCGGTAATAAAAAGCACAGTCCCTGTCCTCAAGGAGCTTGTATCTAATGGCAGATAAAGCACCTGTGATAATGTTCTTATTATAATATGCAATAAATGGTTGTCAAGGTACATGAGCTCATGCTGAAGTAAGTGCTTCATTGGAAAGGCAGTGTAATGTAATGGTTAATATCATGGGCTACTGGCCAAAGTGCCTGAGCTCCCGTACCAGCTCTGCCAATTTCTAGCTGTGTGACCTTAAGCAAGTTATTCTCACTGTGTCTTCGTTTCATCATCTTTAAAGTGGAGGTCATAATAGTTCCTTCTTCGGAGAGTTGCAGTAAAGATTGAATGAAGTCATGTTTGTAGGATGAATGGGGAGAGTGGAGTCTGGCATATAACAGTGTTGACTGTATTTTCATTCGTATTATTGTTGTACCTTGAGAGGTATGTCCAGGGATTATGTAACCATGTATGAGAGTCCAAGACCAGATTGAGGAGGAGCTTGAGGGAGATCAGAGATGATTTTCTTCAGGAGGAGGTAATACCTAAGAAGGGTCTGAAAGCCTGAGTGAGCCAGACAAGCCATATAAAGGTAGTCCAGCCCAAGAAAATGGGGGAACAGGGGGCATAGTGTGTAAATAATATGAAAGTAATGGAGTGAGGTGCATTCTGAGAATTTTAAGGTAGAAATGATAGGATGATGAGAAATGAGGTGGGGAGGGGCGCCTGGGTGGTTCAGTTGGTTAAGTGTCTAATTCTTGGTTTCGGCTCAGGTCATGATCTTTTGTGGTCATGGGTTTGAGCCCTGTGTACGGCTCTGTACTCAGCATGGAGTCTGTTTCACATTCTCTCTCCCTCTCCTACCCACTCTCTCAAATAAATATATAAAATCTTTAAAAAAAAAAAAAGCAATGAGGTGGGGGAGGCAAACTGAAGCCACGTTGTAAGGGATTTTCTTTGTATGCTGTGATAAGCAGTAGAGATTTTTACCTTGAAGGTGAACTATTGCCTCCAATGGAGATATTGAAGGGTTTTAAGCAGGGACATGATAAAATCATGTTTCCATTTTAGAAAGCTCATTATTGTAGCCCCGATTAGGGTGCCGGAAAGTGGGAGCAGGGAATCCTAAGAGGTGGCTATTAAGCAAAGCCTGAAGGAAATGATGGGGTGTGATCCAAGGTGGGTCAGTAGAAATGCGAAGGAGATAGATGGAATTCCTCTTCTTTTTTTTCTTAAACTGCTAGTGACCCTTCAGGACTTGCTCCCTGGGGAGCCTTTCCTAAAGCCCCCAGGCAAATGTAGCTGATCTGCCATTCACATCCCACCCCTTGAGAACAGAAATGGGTCTTTCTTTACTTTTATAGCTATATTTATCACCGTGAGCTAAGACAGGGTCTTGTAGATGTTAGATATATGTTTGCAGAATAAAATCCTTCAGCGAATGTCTTTTAAGAAGGATCGAGATGGCATACTATCCAAGGCTAGTATGTTTTCTGATCCTTTTACTTTTTCGATATGCTTAGTCACCAATAGTCTTATAATAATAGCTGTCCCCAAGCTTCACAGAGCAAAATTTGCTTTGTTTAAATTGTTTAATTTAATTAAAATTAACAAACCTACCAAGTATGTTGTAACTGAAAGGCACTATGCTTTGGTATATACTGATTGTCATTTTTTTCTCTCTCATAAATACATTAAATATTCTCCATCCAATGTATAGGAAATTATAATATGTTAAATTTATGTTATTTTATTTAAGGAGATAATTAACGTTTTAATTAAAAGTAGATAGGTCCAAAATAGATCTATGGTTTATAGCACCAATTATTTCCCTTATTATTCTTGACAGCAGGAAGCCATCACGCTTGTTAGTACTCCTTCCACCCTATCTTGGATGGATTGATATGATTTCAATTGATTAGGTGCTGTTGAAAAGCTCAGTGTTGTCCTTTGGTCCTGGGCTGAATAGCATTTTTAATAACATGCACATCTACCATTGTGTAAATCATATTCGTGTGCAATCTGACTATATAAGGCTTTTTTTTTTAACCCACTGGTTGAGAATTTTTTCCCACTGGTTTTTCTTGGCTTTTTCTTTTCATTTTAAGTGAACCCAATTCCAACAATTCATTTACAATGGAAAAGATTCAAAAATCCAACGCTTAACAGAGATCAGCTTTTAAACACTGTTAAATGTTAATAAAATTAGACCTATCTTTTTCTGACACTATGCATTTTTCAGAACATTAATGTTCACTATGTTATATAGTGTTCTATATTTTCAGTATTGTGAACATTCTCAGTCTGAAAAAAGTTACATCGTAATAGATTTCTTGAGCTTACTACAAAGGCTATCACAGTTTTGCATTCACAAAAGTCACAGTAAAAATCTGCTCAACCCAAGAACACTGATAATATATTTGAAACTATAATTAGAATGGGGTTTTCTGATTCAAGAGTTATATATGTAAGCAATCAGGAGTTTGCCAGTAATAATCATCCAGTATCGCATTACCAAGATAAAGCCATATTGAGGATGTATATATTACTACAAATAATACATGGTATTTTCTTAGGCCTTTCAAAAACCAATATAATTTTTCTTCCCTTCTTTCCTAAACCCATTAGATTCTCTTTAGCAGAAATAAGATTAGTAGAAATTTCCTTTAAATTCAAAAATCTTAAGTTAACAAATTTCCCAAAAATACCGCTGTGTAAATAAAAATTGATATTATGCCTATGATGATGGTGAAAATGGCATGACTTTAACAACAACTGGCTTCAGATGTATTCATTCTCAAATGCTTAAATCAATGAATAGATGCATGACTGAGAAAAATTTGTATTCAGTCTGTCAGCATTTTTTGAATAGTCATATGTCAGGTTCTGGGGAGCCAAAGAGCTCTAAAGGCATAGTTTATGCCTGAGAAGCTCAGTCTCTGATGGGTAATACTCATTTCTTTTCAGAGGGAAATTCTATGTGAAGTGGTAAGTGCTACAGTGAAGACACAAACAGTCAGGTTTACTTCTTTACTCAAGAAGTAAAGTGAACAAATTTGTGTTGGGGCATGATCCTGTTTTCCACCTTTTCATGGTGTGTGTGCATATGCGTGTACATGTGTGTGCATGCGCATATAGGCATCTGTGAGTCTGGTATACGTGAAAGTTAGAATGTGTATGAGGCACTCACAAAGTAGAAGTCATTTAATGTGACTACTTAATGTCCACTTAATGTATCTAAAATGATACAGTATCTATCCAAAAATCTGAAATTAATGGTACACACAGTTGAAACAAGAACATAAATACTGAACACAAGATCATGTTTAAAAGCAATAAACAGAAACATTTTCAATGAAGTTGGCAAGAAATTTAAGTGGTAAATTAAGCAGATACGTTTTTGTAGAATTTTAAAACTACTAAGATTTATATTTCCAGGACAACTAAATGTAATTAGAGAAAAAAATAGGAAAAGTAGATAAATTTTCTCTTGGTTTATTTTGCTCACACTTAGTATTTTCAGAAGTCTACAGATCTTTATCAATAATTACTAAATATGTAATTCTTAGGGATATGAAGGGATCAATAATTCCATTTTTAAAGCATCGTGATCAAGTAATAGTAACGAAATACTTAGTACACAGAACATCAGGCCTACCATGAATAATTTTGACACAACCAACATAGAGGAGTCAGAGATGATTCTTACCTCCTTGTTCACACAGCTGCTGGGCTAAAGCATCTTTGAAAATAATCTGGCCCCTGTGTGTTGCCGTAGCCCTGAAAATGAATAGGAAAGGTTAATCTAAATCTTGTAATAAGTTTGGTGACAATTTAATGTATTTTTAAAACTTTTTGAAAAACCTCATTTTTAAATGCTATTGTATAGATATGATCTTTTAAAAAATGAGTGCATTTGAACAGCGATTCAAATGAACAAGGGCTTAGACCAAGGCCCCTGGGTTGAGAATTATCTTCTGGCTTTCCTTTGTAAAGATATTGTAACATTTGTGGGCTTATTCTGAAAACAGTAGATGTGAGCAAATCCTGCATAGAAGAAAAAGTATGGAAAGGATGCTTATTAAAATTTCTTCCTTGGAAGACTGATATAAAATGTCTTGTGAAGCAATAATGATATTAGCACTGGAGAAAGATGCTCCAAATATACTTTTTTTCTGAAATCAACAGTCACCATAACACATAGAGAGTTTAGACAGAGAATTACATTTTTTCAAAAGTATTTTTTTAAAAAATAGGGCTATTCAGAGCTTTCATAATTACAAAATCTGTCATAATAAAATACACCTTTTCTCCCTACAGGGTCTAAGTCACCATTTGAAATAGATATGCATCGTTTACCTCCCCTAATCAGAGCTGTGCACATTCATTGGTGAAAAAATAGCACCCTTGCAGCAGATGTGTTATTCAGTGGCTATAATAGAAACCGCTTTTATTAAAGGAAGACTTATTTATGCCTCATATTTGAGGTACGTTTCCTTAAAAAGAACTTTTCTGGCACAAAATGTATTGTTTGAACAAATTTAAAACAGAAAATCATGGCTCTTGAAGAAAATTAATTTTAGAAAATAAGCCATATGCAAATCTTTTTAATAACTAAAAAGTATTAAAATTAAATCTCAACTTTAGTTCTCCCCAAACCACCTGAGGACAAAAAATAATGTGATTCAGGCATCATTTACTAAAGATGGATTATGTATAAGGCACTGTGCTAGGTCACCAGAGGGCAAAGTTTGGCTTCTGCATTTCCCCCTCTGTTTGTATATCTCTCGGTCAACATTTTATCCTTTGTGGGGCCCACAGGACCTCGTGGCTCCCAACATTCTCCACTTCGGTCTCTATGTGGATGTACCTTCCTCCTCTATGCTGCAGACCTTTCCCATTTCTACTCCCCATTGAACTGTCACTATCATTAGTGTCAGATGCCAGGACCCAACTCTCTAAACATAATCTGACAAACTAAGCCACGCTTAAGTGTTAATGGGTGACACTGCTCCAAGCTAACATATTTCAGCAGTGAGATGGGAAATGTGACACTTTAACACATCCACATCCACACACATACACAATGGCACAATAGTGAGAGCTTTAAATGGTGTAAGGGAGACAGAATTGGAGAAAAAAGTCACTGGGCAGCATTCATCTCACACTGCCTGTGATGTTTGTAAGGTAATCTGCCCTTGTTGTTGCATAATCATTACCAAAATTACTGATAAACAGACATTACCACACTATTTGTTCACATATGTTTATAGGTTTTCCTTTGCTTTTAGCAAGCTGAAAATGAGGAGGACTAAACATAGGGCCAATCCAAGCCATAACCATGGCCTATGGACTCACTCATCAATTACAGGTGTTATGCCCAGAAGGGACATGGGAACGTGATTTACCTAAATACATTTCATTGTCAAATCTCAATCAAGTCGAGAGCTTCTGAGTTCACACACACCTCTAGCAGGAACACAGCAGTCATAAATGGAAAATTTTAATTTGACATGTGCTTTGGAAGGAACATATTTTCTGAAATCACTAACCACCAAGAAAAGTCCCACAACGTACAGTGTTTAATTGTTCACTGTAGTTGTCTTCTGATTGTGAGTGTAGAACATCCCCACTGTAATATTTCTCACTGGTCCACAAACTTAGTTATCATCTTGCCAGTGTATGCTCCCATGAACACAATGGGGCCAAAGTATCTAGATAAAACTCAGGCAACAGAGGTTTTGCCTTTTCCCCGGAGAGCAGCGATTCTGAAATAGCCTGGTCACTGCACAGCACCTTGTGAATAGTCCACATTGCTTTCTCCATTACTCGGTTTCCTCAGATTTAGTACTTGTTGCTTTCATTCATGTTCTTATTTCTGCTACTTTGGTTCGATGAGGGACTAGGGAATAATTGAAACTGAAGGCTCTTTTATCATCTAGTCAAAATTTCTTCAGCAGTGGTAACTCATTCTTCAAATAAATATATGAAATCTCAGTATATTCCTCTCTTCCTAGCTTTTGAAGTCCTTGGGTTCCCTCCTGCTCATACAGCATGCTCCTCACCACCCATTCCCCAAAACTTCCCCGCACACTTCTCAGGAACTCTCAGGGTCTTAAAGTGGCAGAGTTTGAAAACTACTGAACTAATTCTAGCTCTTTACAGTGCATGGATCAGGGAACTGAAGCCAGTGAGAACATGCTGTTAGTGGCAGATAGGACCTGATTCAAGGTCTTGATTTCAGGCAGTGGATTCTTTCCAAGTTTTCAAAATGTGTTCCACAGTGGTGCCTTGGGGTCTCTGTGGGAGTCCAGGGGAGGGTCAGCAGGCACCCCTACTTCAAACCAGAGCACCTGTACTTTATGTGTTCTAAAGTATTTAATGTTTGAAGAAAGGGCTCAGCAATTAGAAACTGGCTTGAGAAGCACATCATATGCCCAATGTTATTATCTGAAGTCCACTGCTTGGGAAAAGTTGAAGTAGTAATAATAATAATGTGACTGGTATATATTTATATATATAAACCATTTATGTATGCTTTTATACATGTGTATATATAGACATATACATATATACCTATATATACATTTAAATACACACACATATATGTATATATAAACACACACACATATACCATGTTTATATACACATATCATTGTTATTATTATTATTATAACACCTGTTAAGAAATGAAATCTACCCTTTGCTAGGTACTATTGTAAGGGCTCTAAATAAATTAGCTCCATTAATCCTGACAACAACTCTACAAAGGCAGATACTATTATTCCCATTTTTCTGGGACACAGAATTATTATGTGATTTGCCTAATGTCACATGACTGATTAAACTCAGGCAGTCTGAGTGTTGGGTCCTTGCTTTTAACCATCACATTAAATTGTCATTGATCTGGTTCAAAGATTTGAAGGTAGCTTTCACTCTCTCTTGCTTTCAGGGCCTGATCTTTAAACTCATGTGGCCTATGGCTTGTGCTCTCTACTCCAACCCTTTAGCCCATAGCTAAGCCCTTTTATTTAATCTCCTTTTGGACAAACTTCTTTTCTGTTTCCAGCTGGAAATTTGGCCACTTGGCCAGCAACTCCATGGGATTTGCCTTTAAAGACAGCATTTCTCTATTTTTTTAAACTTTAATTCCAGTATAGTTAAGATACAGTGTTATATTGGTTTCAGGTGTAAAACTTAGCATTTCTCTTGATCGCCTCTCCCACAGTACTCTGTGAGTCCCTTGGCTTCTAATCAGCTCATGTTTCCTCCAACAGCCCCCACCACCCCTCATCCACACCACTGCCCAAACCCTGGAGGAATAGGACACAAACACATGTTGAAGATAATTATCACGTGCATCACTTTCTTTACAGACCCTTAAACCCCTTAGATAACATCTTAATATAAAGATTCCCAACCCTCTGGTAGATATATGGTTAATCATTTTAAGGGCCTGCAAATTCACATCTTATCTTGGGGAGAAGAAAGAACAGAACCAGGTGACCAGCAAGAACGCAAGTTCCTCTGCTTTGTACCATGAGATGTTGGCTCCACACTCTCAGGGTGCAGCTGATGTCAATAATGGCAGCCTACTTTGAACATACTTAGAACTAGGAAATAATTCATGGGTCTACCTACAGAATTATAGCAGTCATTTTTAAAATCTAAGAATATATGTATTTACATAATGACAAATAAATATAAATATATCTAAATATCATATATAAACATAAATTTATACATTTAAACATAAAAATGTATTTATATATTATATATACTCAGAAATTGCTAAAAGCACAGTAACTCTCAGAGTCTAGAGACTCAAAAATTGTCCTCCAATTTTTAATCTACACTATATTTTTCTTTTCTTATAAAAATAAACAGCTATGGTAGATGGTGACAGGCCTTATTCATTCTCAGAATTATTTTAGTGTAATTTACAGCTTTCCTTTGGGGGCACACCTATCAAATTTGTAGTGCTAATAACTATATTGGCACAACTTCCACTTAATTTTCCCTAAGGAGCAGTAATTTTTCAGAAGAGGTCAGAAAAATCCTCATTGTTCCCTGTTCTGAGGGGGAGACCAAATTTCTCAAACAAGTTTCTAGTAAGTACTTATTACCTTCTTGGGAGATACAGATATTTCTAGAGCAAGTTTGCCAACAAGAATCCCTATTAAATAAGTAATTTAAAAATTCCTTTGGGCTGTTATAATCTATAATTTAAAAGCTCTATAGAGGCACCTGGGTGGCTCAGTTGGTTAAGCAACTGCCTTCGGCTCAGGTCACGATCCTGGAGTCCCAGGATCGAGTCCAGCATCGGGCTCCCTGCTCAGCAGGGAGTCTGCTTCTCCCTCTGACTCTCCCCCCAACTCATGTCCTCTCTCTCTCTCCCTCTCATTCTCTCCCTCACAAATAAATAAATAAAATCTTAAAAAACTAAAAAATTAAAAAAATAAAAGCTCTATATATTCTATCAAATGAAGAAAGTGCATTTTGATCGCCATATTCAGAGCTCGAAAGAGCCATTGTTATGAATTTAAAGAACACGCCAGATTCTAATTTTAAGTGAAGTCCTAGAGCAGCTGTGTGCTCCAGCCATTTAAGAATTAGTGTATATCCAGAGGAGGCATGATGTTGAGGCTCAGTGTCTAGAATCAGGAAGACCAGCGTTTAAACACAGTACGCTGCCACTTACAAGCTAGCTGAGTTTGCCCAACTTCTTTGATCACTCTAGGATTCAGATTACCTACATGAAGATAGGGCTAATAATAATTATTATTATTTAAATATATTAATATTCACTCTTCAGGTGCTTACAGTCTCTCTACCTAAACAGATTTAAAGCTTCTGGAATAGTAGGAGTAGTTAATTAAAACGAAAATATCCCCCATATGGCACATGTCATAATGACTTCAACATTTGAAGGAATCAAAACTATACTTTCCAGTTCACAATTCATTTCCAATGTGCAATATTGCCATCCAGTTTCCAAAAATGGAATAAAACAGGGGCTTAATATAGTTGTTACAACGCCTACTGAAGTGTACTGTTTCTTTATTTCATTTTGCTCACAAATTACTTAAAGAATCATTTTAAACCTAGGGCAACCCAGTAGCAGGTTTCTTTTCCCACCATTTTCTCCTGCTTTACCAATGAGTTCTAATATGTTACTGTGCCTTGTCCATTCACAGTTGGAAGGTCATTCATTAAGCAGCATCTGATGTTAACCACCCACCAGGAAATGTTACTAAATATGTGGAACACAGGAAAGGAGAGAGGTGATCTGAATTTGGTAAATTTGACATTCAAAGGAATCAGTTCACTTGAAAAGATTCTTGCCCCCTTTCATCAGCAAATTACTATACTTATTAGGTTGCGGCCACAGCTTGACCCTTATTAAAACAAGAAAAAAGTCCCAAATTCTTTAAAACATATAAAAAGGAGTAATGAATAACTTTAGGGAGAAATTTTTTTATATTAAACTCTCAAACTATGGCAAGGCCATTGCAAAATGGTAAAAGTTTGTGAATGTTTTCATAATGCTTTTGCTTTTTAAAGTTTTACTGCTCTCTTTTTTATTTTTTATCATTTTTAAGATTTATTTATTTATTTATTTTATTTATTTTAGAGAGAGAGAGCGCACATGTGTGAGAGTGGGGGAAGGGGCAGAGGGAGAGAATCTTCAAGCAGACTCCCTGCTGAGTGCAGAGCCAGACACAGGGCTCAATCCCACAACCCATCAGATCATGACCTGAGCTGAAACCAAGAGTCAGATGCTTAACTGACTGAGCCACCCGTGTGCCCCTGCTCTCTTTTTTATAATTACATCTTTTATTCCTAAGCCGTACCATTTTTTCTGACTATCAAATGTATAAATATTTCCTTCCCTTTAAAACAAGTTTCAGCATTAATGTTACTATCCAGTAATCACAAGGTCTATGTGTTCTTAAAGACCACCAAACTCTTAACTATCAAATTTATTAACTATTAACTCTCAAATTTACCCTTCTTCTCCATCTCCACAGCCACTATTTTAATTCAAGATTTAATAATTTGTCATCTGGTAAACTGCGATACTCTCTTGATTGGAATACCCTTCCAGTTTGACCCCCATGCCAATCCAACTTTCACATTGTGCCAATTTTCTGGCTAAAATTGCTTGAAATCCTTCTGTGGCTCTCTATCACTTAAAGGATTCTGTCAAATTTCTTAGAATGGCCTAAAAGGTTCTTCAGGATCTGGTCCCTACTCACATGTCCAGCCTCATCTCTCACCACACCCTGCAACTGAGTAGTTGAGTAGTTCTCACAGGTTCCAGAATGCATGACTTCTCTCATGGCCCCAAGATTCCTCATGTTCTGTCCCTTGTGCATGGAAGTCTCTTGACAAAACTTTTATTCTTTCTCTAAAATTTATCCAAGAATCAGTCAGCCAGCTATCTTTCCCTGGATGAAACTGACTCCAGAGGAAAAGGAGCTAATGTCACCCCAGCCTGCAACTTGCAGACCCCATGGGGCCCTGAGTGAGCTGTTCTTCCAAGCTCCCTGTAGCTTGGAGCTTATGCTGGTCCTTCCAGAGCCTAGGGAAGCCGCTTGTACCTTCATGGCCTTCACAATGCCTCCTCAGCTACCTGGTGTGTGAGACAATGCAGCCTGGGAAGCAAGAACAACAGCCTAAGGCAAGGATGGAATGTACTCCTTGTCCCTGTCTAAGCCTGTGGCTGGCATGCAGCCTCTTCCCCCAGTGTCCCATTCTAGACACGTCCAGAAGGTTTGCCACGACAGACATCACTAATCAAGCACAGCATTCTTTGTAATGGAACCCAGACACAGCCTATCTCCCCACCCACAACCCTAGGCTCTAAGCAGCCCCTGTGTTTATTCAGAGTTAGTACATAACATGTAGCCTGCTTAGCATTTCTGGCCTGAGGACACCTCAGGGGTGATGGGACCTGGGCAGAGCCCCAGCACAGACAGTGCAGTCAAAGGGGAGGACTCAGTCCTGGTGCTGGAAAGCCATGAGCTCTTCGAGGACCTACATGTACCTACCTGATGAAAATCAAACTGCATATATTATTGGGAGGAAGTCTCTATTGACCTAAGTAGTGAAAGAATAACAAGGTCAAAAGAGAAAAACTGAGTGTTGGGTTTGGGGCTGTCCCATGTGAACAGAATAAAGCAAAAAATAGTTATTAAAGAGAAGTCTGAGTGTCTTAAAAGAAAAAGGATGCTTTTATCTCTTTAAGGAGAGAGGTTGTTGGCCTATAGTTAGATTTCTGGGATGAATTACAAGCACAGATATAGAAGCACAAAATACTCTTCCAGAAAATTTAGCAGAAAGCATTGAAAAGAAAGTTCATTATTTATAACAGGAGTTTAATCTCCATTAAAAAGTGAGCAAGGCATCACTGAAAAAGATGCCATGAATGATCTTCCTTACCCAATTCAAAGACTTTCAGAGGTCTTTGGCATATTGAATCAGTAGTGGGAATTTTCCAAAGGATAACTACAACTTGGAATTCAATTTGAAAGTCCGTGAGAAAAAAAAGACAAGACAGGAAAGCAAGGAAAAGAAAAAAAGAAAAATGAAAAAAGTGTGCGTTTACAAGAAAAAAGCCATTTTCTGTACTATTATTAGATCCAGCCCACGCAGAAAAAATTTCTCCCAAAAGGGTATTTATAATATAGATTTTACACCTTTGTGTTTATACATAGTAGTTTTTAAAGTATGCATTTGTGTTCTATTGCCATAATTAATTTTGATATTTTAGTGTGTGAAAAGCGATTTCAGGAATGGAAACCCAACTAATAACTTATGAATCTGACTGAAGATAGTTTGACTTGAGACCAGGCCCCAAATCTCCATTTGCTCTTTTCTGAAATGGATAATTTTTCCACAACAATTTTATGTTTGCAATTTCTGGGAGTGTCTTCCTATACATGTCAAAAGAAATTCACCAGCTTCCCAGAAGAGATGTGGGTCATGATGTGTGATCACACTGCGTGCATATGTGGAAATTTGGCAATGCATAGATGGTCTACACTCATCTGGCCATCAAGCTGAAGGTGAAGTGGGGGTCAGAAAACATGATCCAGACACACAGCAATGGTAGCACCAAGGACAGGAAGCTGCTGCTGAAGGCCCAGCAGATACTGTAGGACAATAAGACCAAGATTGACATCATCTGCATGCAGCTCCACCAGGCACTATAGGCAGGCTAGCTGGAGAGCCAGACAGCCCCAGATGAGGCCCAAGGGAGTCCAGACCTGGGGGCCATGGAGCTGCACATTCATGCACTGAGACACCACTGCCAAGTGGAACATGCAGCGGCCAAGGGTACCAAGAATCACTGGTGATACTGTATGCATTCAGTCAAATGTAGCTGGAACTCCGATTCTCACTTAGTGTTTTCAATAATTGCTATGTGATACTGCATTGCAATAAAGAATAATCGTTTTGGTGAAAAAGCACTTATAGAAGCAGAATATATAACACAAACATTTATGACTGGCAGAGTTTTTATCTTTCTTCACTTTGTAGATCAACAACAAAGTGGATCTAGGGAGAGAAGACACCTCTAAGCAGATAAAAACATGTTTTGTTTTGTCAATGCGCAAAAGGATTGCTCTCATTAACTATTAACAGAAGCAGAAATGCCAAATTTCTCAGGAGTGATCAGAGAATTTTAGAATAAGGGAAGACTGATTGGACTGATTCATATATCAAGAAGGATTATACCCAGGCGCCAAACATCTGTCAAAAGCTCCCAACTCACATGCGAGGTTTCTAAAACTGAAAGGAGGAGTGCTATATGCCATGATAAAGGACTTTTTATTGTCTAATTTCTAAATAGCTTCATATGAGCTTTATCAGCAACTTGCCTGGTTTAGAAAACCACAAGTAATAGATCCTTGATTATAAACAACAAAAAACATGTACAATTTTTGTTATTAAAATGATCGTGTTATCTCTGCCTCCTAAATAATTCAACAAGCCCTTAAGGATTATGAATCTGATGAGGTGCTAAGATACTAGCCTGCTCTAGCCTGCTCACAGTCTGGCCCTGTTGACAGAGGAAGGGTGCTCAGCAAATATTTTTTTAGTTAATTTGAACTGTGTCTTCCTACTAGGCTATATGTACCCTAGACATAGGGATTTTTATCTATTTTTTTTCCTATATTGGTACTCAGTGCTTGACATACAGTAGCCTTACAGTAAATGTTTGTGGAATATGTGATTAGTCTGTGTTATGCTTATTATATAATGTTAAATGCTTTAATAACTAATTGGTAAATTCTCACATAAGAAACACATAAGAAAAAGATGATTAGGTGGTAATAATAAATGGTCACAATAAACATTATTATAGGCAAGATTTAGCTCAGAAATCAAATCAGGTAACAGTAAGAATAATAAAAGTAATAACCTAATGCATTTGCTTGACCACTGCAAAATGTTTTCACCATTTAACATCTTCCAGAGTTTTCTTAAACCACTCGTATCCCAGAAATGCCTTCCAAAACTTCACAATAAAAAGAGTTTTCATATCACCTTTTTAAAATTTTTTATTGTTATGTTAATCACCATACATTACATCATTAGTTTTTGATGTGGTGTTCCATGATTCATTGTTTGTGCATAATACCCAGTGCTCCACGCAGAACATGCCCTCTTTAATACCCATCACCAGGCTAACCCATCCCCCCACCGCCCTCCCCTCTAGAACCCTCAGTTTGTTTCTCAGAGTCCATCGTCTCTCATGGTTCATCTCCCCCTCTGATTTACTCCGCTTCATTCTTCTCCTCCTGCTATCTTTTTTTTTTTTCTTAACATATATTGGATTATTTGTTTCAGAGGTACAGATCTGTGATTCAATAGTCTTGCACAATTCACAGCGCTCACCATAGCACATACCCTCCCCAATGTCTATCACCCAGCCACCCCATCCCTCCCACACCCCCACCACTCCAGCAACCCTCAGTTTGTTTCCTGAGACTAAGAATTCCTCGTATCAGTGAGGTCATATGATACATGTCTTTCTCTGATTGACTTATTTCACTCAGCATAACACCCTCCAGTTCCATCCACGTTGTTGCAAATGGCAAGATCTCATTCCTTTTGATGGCTGCATAATATGCCATTGTGCATATATACCACATCTTCTTTATCCATTCATCTGTCGATAGACATCTTGGCTGTTTCCACAGTTTGGCTATTGCGGACATTGCTGCTATAAACATTGGGGAGCACGTACCCCTTCGGATCCCTACATTTGTATCTTTGTGGTAAATACCACCTTTTTAAATCACTAACATTCATCAAAGAAATGTACTTGAGTGGCTCTGCTGTTTTAAACACCTTTTAACTAAGTAAGCCTTGTGTTAATTTGCCTCAGAGGCATCCTTAGGAAAGACAAGGACAAAACTGGTAAAATAGTTTGTCATTTCCAAACAACACCTTAGTAAAAATTATGTTATTCACTGGATAGTGAATTAAAGAGTCTGCATATTTGTGAAAACACTAATGCAAAGTATTTAGGTGCCACTAGTCAGTGGACTGATAGAAAGAGTATAAGTTTCAGACAAAAGAATGGAGGTTGCCAAAAAAAAAAAAGAATGGAGGCTGCATTCTAGGTCTGGCACTCATTCTCTCCATGACATATGCCATATCACTTGTATGTCTCATTTTCTTGATTTATAAAATAACTTGATTGCATTGGGTAACTTCTAACAGTAAATCTGGAATCAGAACAAACATTTTGGGTTTGTACCACAGCTCAATGGCTTATGTTGACCTTAGATAAGTATTATTTTTCAAAAGAGGACTTTAAAAGTTGCACTTTCTATTTTTCAGGGCTGTGGTGAAAATCGGAAGAGTTCAACTCCATAAAAAGATAGGGGAAAAAAATGTGAAGAATTATAATGATGATGTTCTAACTGGTCATTTCAGAAAATATTGGCACAAACATGAAAGGGAATTTTTATTTTTTTTAAAGATTTTATTTATTTGACAGAGAGAGAGAGGGAGAGAGAGAGCACAAGCAGGGGGAGTGGCAGGCAGAGGGAGAAGCAGGCTTCCTGCTGAGCAAGGAGCCCAATGCAAGACTTGATCCCAGGACCCTGGGATCATGACCTGAGCTGAAGGCAGATGCTTAACTGACTGAGCCACCCAGGCATCCCAGAAAGGGAATTTTTAAAAAATCCCTCCACTCTTACCACTTTTATTCAACACAGTACTAGAAGTCCTAGCCACAGCAATCAGACAAGAAAAAGAAATAAGAGGCATTCATATCGGTAAAGAAGAAGTTAAACTGTCACTATTTGCAGATGACATGATACCATTCATAGAAAATCCTAAAGACACCACCAAAAAACTAGAAGTAATAAATTCAGTGACGTGGCTGGATACAAAATTAATACTCAGAAATTGGTAGTGTTTCTATACACTAAAAATGAAATCATAGAAAGAGAAATTAAAAAAACAAAAACAAAAACAAAAAAACCACACACCCCATTTACAATTGCACCAAAAGTAATAAAATATTTGGAATAAACTTAATCAAAGAGGTGAAAGACAATAAAACACTGAAGAAAGAAATTAAAGATGACACAAATAAATGGAAAAATATTCCATACTCCTGGATTAGAGAGATCAATATTGTCCAATGTCCATATTGTCCAAAGCAATCTGCAGATTCAATGTAATCTCTATCAAAATACCAACAGCATTTTTCAGGGGGGCCTGGGTGGCTCAGCTGGTTAAGTGTCTGCCTTCAGCTTGGGTCATGGTCCCAGTGTCCTGGGATCGAGGCCCATGTCGGCAGCAGGGAGCCCACCTCTCCCTTTCCTCTCCTGCTCAGCAGGGAGCCTGCCTCTCCTTCTCCTCCCCATACATGCTCTCTCTCTCAAATAAATTAACAACAACAAAAATACCAACGGCATTTTTCACAAAACTGGATCAAATAATAAAATTTGTATGGAACCACAGAAGAGCCCAAATAGCCAAAGCAATCTTGAAAAAGAAGAACAAAACTGAAGGTATCACAATCCCAGATTTCAAGATATACTACAAAGCTGTAGCAATCAAAACAGTATGGTACTAGCACAAAAACAGACACATAGATCAATGGAACAGAATAGAGACCCCAAAATAAACCCACATTTACATGGTCAATTAATCTATGGCAAGGAGTGCTTGCTTCACATATACTAATCTATGGCAAAGGAGGCACGAATACACAATGAGGAAAAGACAGTCTTTTCAACAAATGGTTCTGGGAAAACTGGACAGGTAGCTACATACAAAGGAATGAAACTGGACTACTTTCTAACACCATACACACAAAAACTCAAAATAGATTAAAGACCTAAACATGAGCCCTGAAACCATAAAAATCCTAGAAGAGAACATAGACAGTAAACTCTCTAACAGTCGCCAAAGCAGTATTTTTCCAGATATGTCTCCGGAGGCAAGGAAAACAAAAGCAAAAATAAACTATTGGGACATATCAAAATAAAAAGCTTTTGCACAGCAAAGGAAACCATAAAGAAAACAAAAAGACAACTTACTGAATGGGAGAAGATACTTGTAAATGATATATCCAGTAAGGGGTTACTATCCAAAACATATAAAGAACTGATACAACTGAATACCAAACAAACAATCTAATTAAAAAATGGGCAGAAGACCTGAATACTTTTCCAAAGAAGACAGACAGATGGTCAGCAGACACATGAAAAGATGCTAAACATCACTCATCATCAGGGAAATGCAAATCAATGAGGTTTCACCTCAACCTGTTAGAATGGCTAAAATCAAGAAGACAAGAAACAACAAGTATTGATGAGGATGTGGAGAAAAAGGAACCCTTGTGCACTGTTGGTAGGAATATAAATTAGTACAGCCACTGTGGAAAACAGTTTGGAGGTTCCTCAAAGAATTAAAAATAGAAATACCATGTTATCCAATAATTCCACTATTGGGTATTTACCCAGGGAAAATGGAAACAAGAACTCAAAAAGATATATGCATCCTTATGTTTATGGCAGCATTATTTACAATAGCCAAGACATGGAAGCAACCTAAGTGTCCATCAATAGACGAATGGATGAGGAAAATGCAGTATATGTATACAATGGAATATTACACAGCCATAAAGAATGAGATTATTCCATTTGCAACTGCATGGCTGGACCTAGAGGGTATTATGTTAAGTGAAATGAGTCAGACTGAGAAAGACAAATACCAAAGGATTCCACTCATAAATGGAATCTTAAAAAAATGAATAAACAAAAAGCAGAATCAGAACTATAAATACAGAGAACAAACTGATGGTTGCCAGTGAAGAAATGGGCAAAATGGGTGAGGGGGAAAGGGAAATACAGGCCTCCGGTTATGGAATGAGTAAGCCACATGAAAAAAAGCATAACATAAGGAATATAGTCAATGATATTGTAATAGTGATGTAATAGGACAGATGGTAGCTCTACTTAATGGTGAACATAGCATAATGTATAAACTTGTAAAATCACTAAATTGTACTCCTGAAACTAATGTAACATTGTGCACTAACAACACTTAAAAAAAAATCCCAAAGTATTTAGGATGAAAAGTCATCCCCTTACCCTCAGAAAATAAGACTATAAACTCTAAAATGTTTTATGACTGTGACAAAGCTGATGGAAGCTCTAATAAAAAGTAGGATATCTAACCTAATTAATCATAACAAATTAGGACAATATTGGTATATTCTTGTAAAACAATTCTGCAGAAGTATATACAAGGGTTACTTTGGAGAAAAACAAGCTTTTAATTATTTTTTCTGTTACAGAAATAATGTCTGCATTATGAGAATTTAAAAATATACAAAAGGATTAGTGTGAAAATAAAATTACTCATATTCATATCCAGGAGAGAGAATCATTATTAACATTTTAGTAAACTATATTCTAACTTTTTAAATTAATTCATGAATATAAAGTTTTTAGAAAATTGTTTGCCTGGGGGGCCTGGGTGGCTTAGTCTGTTAAGCGTCTGCCCTTGGCTCAGGTCATGATCTCAGGGTCCTGGGATCAAGTCCCACATCAGACTCCCTGCTCATCAGAGAATCTGCTTGTCCCTCTCCCTTTGCTCTTCCCCCATTCATGCTCTCTCTCAAATAAATAAATAAAATCTTTTAACAAAAAGAAGCTTGCTTGCTTAAAAAGTTTCTATTCCTTAATATTTAATATTTATTATATTAATATAATATTATATTATATATTATATTATATATTATTCCTATACCATTAAATATTTTTAGAGCAAGATTGTTAAAAGCTACATAATGTTCCACTGTATAGCTATAGCATAGTTTCTTTAACTATTGTACTATTGTTGGAATTGTATTTGTTTCTATTTTTTAAATATTTTAAATAATGAAGTATATAAATCGGACCATATCTTTAATTTCTTCCCCAGCTTTACTGATATAACTGACACACAACACTGCATAAATTTAAGGTGTACAACATGTTGATTTGAAACATTTATACACTGCACAATAATTACCATGATAGCATTAGCTAACACCTCCATTCTGTCCTATAATTACCATTTCTTTTTTACGGTGAGAATATTTAAGATCTACTCTCTTGGCAACATTCAAGTATATGATACAGTATTGTTAGCTGTAATTACTATGCTGTACATTAGATCCTCAGAACTTGTTAATTTTATAACTGCAAGTTTGTTCCCTTTGGCCTCTATTTCCTCATTTCCTCTACCCAATGACCCCTGGTAATTACCATGCCACTCTCTGTTTCTCTGAGCTAGACATTTTGCACACATCTTGTATTTTACGATGGATTTCCAGGACCGGGATAATGAAATTCAGGGCATAAACACGAAGGCCATAATTCCAAACACCATATAAAGAAAGGTAGATTTGTCCTCCAGTATCCCAGAGAGCACCCACCCCCAGAGAGCACCCACCCCACAATACTCCTGGTGGCATTGAGCGTTATCAGTCTATAGTTTCATTCTAAAGGTGTCATGTTCCTTTTAATTTCCATCCCACTGATTATTAGTAGGATACTTTGCATGTTTGTTGGTTACATTTTTCAGTTTTGGGGAATTAACTATTCATGTCCTTGCCCATTTTGCTACGGGTTTTAATGTTTTTCTAACCAACTTACAAGAACTCTTTAAATGTGAAGTCTACTAACTCTATGCTATATATTTCTTACCAATATTTTCTATGCAGTTTATAATTAGTCTTTTATTATATTTTATTATATTTATGGGTTTTTTTATAAAAAATTTTAAATTTTCATGTAATCAGATCTTTCAGTCAATTCCCTTCTAATTTTTTCCAGGCTTTTCATGCTTAGAAGCTCTTCCCCCTTCTAAACTCAGTTGAACAGATACATACATGCATTTTCTCCTGGGAATTTTTTCTATTCATCTGGAATTTATTTTGGCATATGGGCATTCAGTGGAGATTCAAATTTATTTTTCTCATTTATTTAAAAAATTTCCTTACATATTTTATTGAACAATTTTTTATCAACCTTATTATAGATACTTTCCTATATTATGTTTTCATTATATATCACAGTTATTTCCTGAATTATCTATACATTTCCATTGATGTGAAAGGCTTCAATAAATTTCTACACTAAAAACTTTCCACAATAAACTCAATTATATGGATAGCGTAGTCAGGGAATTGGGAATAATGTTTTTTTTTCATGATTTCTGACTTTAACAGAAATAAACAGTGCTTATATTAGCCATAATTAAATTATACTCATGAAGTGGAAATGCATAGTGAAACTTTCAAATCTGTAGAGTATGCTTATTTCTAGTTGTCAAACATCCATTGATTCAGATAATTTTAGGCAATAATTCCTATGGCAGTTTGAGAAGACAAAATATGTCTTCAAAATATGTCAGCTAAGCATTTATGTGGATAAAGTGTAATGAATTTCAGAAAAATATAATAATTCTGAGCCTTCTTCTCTAAAAATACTGAATCAGGGGTGCCTGGGTAGTGCAGTCCACCAACTCTTGGTTTCGGCTCAGATCATGATCTTGGGATCATGGGATCAAGCCCTGCATTGGACTCTGATTTCAGCATGGAGTCTGCTTAGGATTCTCTGCCCCTCCCCTGCCTCCACTGCTCTAGCTCCTTCTCTCTCTCAAATAAATAAATAAATCTTTAATAAATAAATAAATAAACTGAATCAGAGAGAATCTGAAATTAAGATACATATGAGGTACAATATGGGGGGGCTAAAAATGGCAATATAGGAAGAACACCTCTGGTATGAAGGGCTGGACAGCCAACTACTTCCTGTGCATTATAAGCATTATCAAGAAATTGAAAACCAACAAGCATGAAGAGAAGATCCTAAAAGCTCCCAGGCAAAGAAAATACAATAACTTTCAAAATAAGAATAAAACTGTGTCATTTTCATGTTCTCACAGAAAGCCTTCGAAATTTTCAGAGTATTATTTTTAATCTGGAATTCTATTTCTAGCCAATCTATCAACAAATGTAAGGAATCAAACATTGCAGTCCCAAGGTATAATCTCTCAGGAAGCAATTGAGAAAGTGCTCTAGGAAAAATAACAGAGTAAATTAAGAAAGAGAAGAAATAATTAAAAATGAAAAGCTGTTCAAGAAGGAAAAAATCATAGTACACTGTTTGGTTCTGCAGTGAATAATATTTATATAATCATTGACTGAAACACTGATGACTGATTTTATTTGAAAATGTGATATATTTATATTGGAAGGATATGAGGAGAGGGGCAGAGGCAGAAGGAGAAGCCGACTCCCCGCTGAGCAGGGAGCCTGACATGGGGCTCCATCCCAGGACCCTTAGATCATAACCTGAGCCGAAGGCAGATGCTTAACCGACTGAGCCACCCAGGCGCCTCTTATATGATATTTAAAACATCTTTGTCAAAAATAGAATTTAAATTAAAAATAAATGAATATCAAAGCAAGCAGAAGGAAAGAAATAATAAAGATTAAAGAAGATATGAATAAAAAAGAGAACAGAAAAATACTAGAGAAAATCAATGAAGCCAAAGTTGGTTCACTGAAAAGAACAACAAAATTGACAAATTGTTTGCTAGAAGAAAAGAAAGAAAAGAAAGAAAGAAAGAAAGAAAGAAAGAAAGAAAGAAAGAAAGAAAGAAAGAAAGAAAGAAAGAAAGAAAGAAAGAAAGAGAAAGAAAGAAAGAAAGAAAGAAAGAAAGAAAGAAAGAAAGAAAGAAAGAAAGAAAGAAAGAAAGAATCAAAGAAAGAAAGAGTGAGAGAGAAAATCAATTTACTAAAAATCAAATTACTAAAATCAGGAATGAAAGAGGGGACATTACTATTAACTTTGCAGAAATAAAAAGGATTTTAAAGAAGTACTATGAACAGTTGATACCCACAAACTAGATAACAAAGATGAAATGGACAAATTTCTAGAAAGATATAAAGTACTAAAACTGATTCAATAAGAAACTGAAAATCTGAGGCGCCTGGGTATTTCAGTTGGTTAAGCGACTGCCTTCGGCTCAGGTCATGATCCTGGAGTCACAGGATCAAGTCCGGCATCGGGCTCCCTGCTCAGCAGGGAGTCTGCTTCTCCCTCTGAACCTCCCCCCTCTCATGCTCTCTCTGTCAAATAAATAAATAAATAGATCTTAAAAAAAAAGAAAGAAATTGAAAATAACAAGCAAACAGATTGAATTAGTAATTAAAAATTGCCACAGAGAAAATCCCAGGTCCAGATGGCTTCACTGGTGAATTCTATAAAATGTTTAAAGAAAAATTAACACCAATCCTTCACAAATGCTTCCAAAAAATAGATGAGGCAGGGAACATTTTCCAACACATTCTAGGAGGCCAGCATACCAAAGCTAGGCAAATACATCACAAGAAACAAAAACTACACAAATACCACTTAATGAATATAGACTCAAAAACTATCAGCAAAATATTAGCAGACTGGAATCCACCAACATATTAAAAAGATTATACACCATGACTCAAGCAGGATTTAACCCAGAAATGCAAGGTTCAACATACAGAAATCAATCAGTGTAATATATCACGTTAATAGAATACGGGGGGGTGGGTGGGAAACACTATTATATCATTAGATGCAGTATGATCTTTTGACAACTTCCAATATCCTTTCCCGATTAAAAAAAAAAAAAAAACCACACTCAACAACCTAGGAATATGAGGAACAGCTTGAAATGCCATCTACAAAAAACTGATAGCTAAAAGCATACTTATTGGAGAAAATGAATGTTTTCCTTCTAATATTATGAACAAAACAAGAATGCTGCTCTCGCCACTTTTATTCAACATTGTATTGGAGGTTCAAGTCAGGGATATCAGTCAAGAAAAAGAAATACAAGGTATCCATATTGAAAAGGAAAAAGTAGGGGGTGCCTGGGTGGCTCAGTCATTAAGCATCTGCCTTCAGCTCAGGTCATGATCCCAGGGTCCTGGGATGGAGCCCCGCATTGGGCTCCCTGCTCAGTGGGAAGCCTGCTTCTCCCTCTCCCACTCCCCCTGCTTGTGTTCCCTCTCTCGCTGTGTCTCTCTCTGTCAAATAAATAAATAAAATCTTAAAAAAAAAAACTCTACTTGACATAATAATGGCATAATCACATAATCTTGTATATAGAAAATATTAAAGAATCTCTAAGAAAATTATTAGAGCTAATAAATAAATACAGCAAAGTTACAGAATAAAAGACCAATATACAAAAATAAGTTGTTTTTCTACACACTATCAATGAATAAACTGGAAATAAAATTAAGAAAACAATTCCATTCATAATAGCATCAAAAAGAGTAAGACATTTAGGCATAAAGTTAGCAAAAAAAGAGGAAGAATTGTACGACAAAATACAAAACACTGTTGAAGAAACTAAAAGAAGTCTAAATAAATGGAAAGAAATCTCATGTTCATAAGTCAAAAAACCTAATATTGTCAAGATGGCAGTAATACCAAAATGGATCTACAGATTCAACACAGTACTTCTCAAAGTCCCGAGTATTTCCCAGAAACGCACAATCTGATCATAAAATCCAAACAGAAATGAAAGGAGTTAAGAAAGTCAAAATGATCTTAATAAAGAACAACAAAGTCGGAGGACTTGCACGTCTTGATATAAACTTACAGTAACTATTAACTTACAGTAATCAAGACAGTGTGATATTGACAGAAGAACAAACAGCTCAGCAGAACAGAATTGAGTCCAAAAATAGACTTTCACATTATAGTCAATTGCTTTTTGGCAAAGGAGCCAGGACAATTCAAGGAGGAGAAAGGCCTTTTCAACAAGTGGGTGTTCAGTCAAAGGGAAATCCACATGTAAAAGAATGAAGATGGCGGAACTTCCCACAACACTCGGTGAGAAGAGGAGCAGCAGCTGTGTGGGCTGTGCCCAACAGCGTGCTCCTTCCTGCTCCCCCACACTGGCCTCAGCTGCTCACCAGCTCTAGAAAATGGTGAAAGAAACCACTTACTATGATGTTGTGGGGGTCAAACCCAAAGGCCCCCAGGAAGAAGTGAAAAAGGCTTACAGAAGACTGGCCTTGAAGTACCACCCTGCTAAGAATCCAAATGAAGGGAAGAAGTTTAAACAGATTTTTCAAGCTTATGAAGTACTCTCTGATGCCAATAAAGGGAATCATATGACAAAAGAGGAGAACAGGCAATTAAAGTGGTGGTTTGGGCTCTGCAATGGACATGTCTGGTATGTTTTTTGGAGGAGCAGAAGGATACAGAGAGAAAGAAGAGGTAAAAATGTTGTGCATCGGCTCTCA